>NC_061115.1:31511438-31566950 GCF_002878395.1 Capsicum annuum
CAATGGTCTTAATGGCTTTACTATACCCAAAAGGTAAGACTACCTTTTTCTTAGGAACCATAAGATACATTTGTTTCATTACCTCTACAAAGGACCTCATCAAATATAGTGCCACTATTGATCTTAAGATCCACCTCAACCACATATCACCATCATGCAAACAAGAAAACCAGCCACCAAACTTCGTATCACTACACAATACAAATTCAAAATTAACATGGTTATCATCATAGGTAAAAAGGTAGTATAGAAAGGAATCAAGTGTGAAGACATCTTGCCGAGGGGGTACACTTTTAAAATTCGACCAGCAATCCTTTATTTTTACCACGAAACACGTAGTTTGAGAATTACAAAGGATCGGGATAAGATAATCATCAAGGAAAGATAAGCATAAGCTGAGGCAACCCCTTTTCCAACCCACTAGTATTTCGGGATCAAAAGAATGGTGTAACCAAAGGTATATAACCCGAGATTAACCAATCCTTTTACTAGGCTATCATCCAAGACTAAAGATTTGTGGCATAGAAGTATTCTCTTAAGAGAAAGCACACCTTTATTCAAAAGTTTTCCAAGCATATGATTACCTTGAGCAAAACTAGTAACACGGTTTGTATCACACAAGCTCAAAGGAATATATCCAATATCATGGTCAATATTACAAGAATGAACACTAACTTGTGGATTTTGAATCAGATCACTCACATGATCAAGTAGTGAACTATCCTTAAGAGCAAATTGAACAAAATATGCAACAACTACCAAGGAAAGATTCATGCCTTTCTACACTATGTAAAACCGAAGCTACTTCACATTGGATATTAATATCCTTATCACAATATTTCAAGCATAAGGAAGTGTAGAGTGTAGCAATTATACCTCGGTGTATGCCACGATAGTCCACTTGTTTGGAGCTCTTGGCCAAGGGTGTCACTAGCTCATTTCCCATGTTATCGTGTGGAACCCCTTTTTGATCCTTCTTTGATAGCATATGAACTTGAACCTTTACATAAGAAGGATCAATGCTAGGCAAAGTGCTAGCATATGGGTTAGTGAGTATCAAATATCCTTTGTGGGAAAATCCCACAAGCACATTTTTCTTTCCCTTTCCTACTTCACTGCCCGCGGTTTCCCTTTCCCTTGCCCTCTTTTCTTCACATTCTTCTTGTATCTCAACACTAAGTTTCTCTCCATCTTGAGGCTTGGCCTCATTCTCCTTGGATGGGGTGTTTCCGAGTTAGTGTAGCTTATGAAGAAGACATTGGATTTAGTGGAGTGTAGGGTCTTTGAATTGGAGGATTTTGGAGTGGAGGATTCGGGTTTAGGGATGGAATTTTGGTTCCAAGTCCTCCTTGTGGAACTTGGTGGAGTGAAGAATGGCTAGGTCCATCTTGTTCTCGGCTTTGGGAGTAAAGATTGACTTGGTTTGTAGCACTTGGTGGATACAATCTTAGGTGCAAGGTTTCGGGAGTAATAGTAGGTAAGGTGGTTTGAGGGGTATGAGGTCGAGAACTCCTTTGGCTTTCCACCCTCTCCACCCTCTCACTCGTTGAGGCCACATCGAAACCCAATTTCTCAACATTTTCCTTCATCCTAGCCACGCCTCGAGACAAAGTTTCAAGACTAGCTAAGAGGACATTCATTACATTATTTTCCACTGTTGGAGCATTGGAATTTTTGGGTTCCATTTGCAATTGTACCTACAAAACAAGCAAACATTAGTTCAAAATACGCTTACACATTTTTCACACATGGCTTCCTCACTTGGTTCTTCAAGTGTTGTAAGCCGGCTATCAATCCTTGAGCGCTTAGGAACGAGTCTACTCTTGAGTTAGAATGGATTTCGGTTTTAAAGACTCAAGGAAGTTTCGTACGCACTTGAACCATGAACAACTACGAATTGTAAATGAGCAAAGCACCACAAAGAACGTTGACAAAAAAGACGTACTCGAAAACTAGTACACAACTTAGTAGGTTGTTACATAGTTGCCAACTAGTATAGGAGACAAATAGAAAGAAACTAGTAGAGACAAGAAAAGAAACTTAGAAGGTCCTACGACTTGAGTTTTGTTGTTGATGTGGCCCACACTTTTTTTTTTCTTTTTGCCGTTGGTGGTGTTGTTTTTGCTTGAAAGTTGATATTTTTCAACTTAGGTTGTTAAGTCTAGTTGTTTTGGTGATGATTTTCGGTATTGGAATGAGAAAACAAGGCTTTGAACTCTTCTCAAAGGTCAAAAGGTGTACATCATCTTTTCACCAACTTGCACTAAAATGGCAAAACATCTTTTTGCCTTTGTCTTTTCTCTTTCCTCTTTTGGCCTTTCTTGAAAGATGTTTTGACACTCTTTTGGTAGGTCTTTGTTTCTTTGCCACTTTAGTTTTGTCTTGAAAGTAGTCCTAAGACAACACACTACCTTACCCCTCTCTCCCTTTTTCCAAATCAAACAAGGCCTTTTGTTGAATATTACTCAAGAACAACATGAACAACAACAAGAACACTTTGAATAATAACAATATCTAAACCGTCCAACCTTTCAACTACAACTTAACAAAGCTCAAATCTTGGACTTTAGACTCAAGTGTGCTAGGGAAACAACAAGCTAACATACGAAACTACTAAGACAAGCAAAAACACCTAATCTAGAGACAAATTCGTCCAAACAACAACAACACTTCGGCCAAGACACCCAACCCGTAGAATAACTTCTTTCTGTAAGATTTTCGACCTTGGACACCTCTTCTAATGATAGGAAACAAAGATCTAACACTATAACACACAAAACACACAAAAGTCACAAGAAAACTAGGCACAAATCTCGGCCAAAACAACAAGAAGACACAATTTCGGCCAAGACAACAAGAATGGACAGATTTGCTTCTTTTTGAATTTTCACCTTTTCAACACCTTTTTTTTTTAATTTTTCGACTTAGAGAGCCCAAGATTGGTAGTGTAGGAACGTAACCAGCCTTAGCTCTGATACCAAATGATACTAAACGGTATCTAAAAGAGCACAAAACAGTCCGTAATCGCACAAACAGTCCACATGCACAAGACACTTAACGGAAATAACAAACACAAACTTGAAAGATAAAGAAGATAGATAACTTGACACAAAAATAATATGAAATGTAGCAACTAAAGAGTGTATCAAACTCTAAAACCTCTACAAATCACATTAACAAGAAACAAGTTCTTACGCGAACACAAGAGGAACTCGGTTCACTCAAGCACTCACGTTTCTAGCCGTTTCACAACACAAGTGGAACCTTTCACTTGTGATGTTCAAAGTTGGGGGTCTACTCTCTTCTTGAGAGGAAAATGGTGCTTCAATGTTACAATCTTCATTCAAAATAAGCTAACTAAGAAAATAAGACTAAGGGGTTCCTACTTATAGTTTATTACAAAAGAGATAGGAAATGACACATTTACCCTTAATGAAAGGGGTGGGTTTGGAGTGTATAAATGGGGCTGACTTGTAGTGTTTTTAAGACACTCAAGGCATGTCTTCACACTTTAATACATACACTCCTTTAGATGAACTTAAGACATGCTCAACCGCGTCCATTTTCATAAACGCGCCATGTAGTCTTTGTAGTTCCCGAGCTTGGACAAGGCTTTGAAAAAGGCTTCAAAAGGTCTTCAATTCCTTTGCAAATACGAAACGTGGACTTCAACAAAAACTTGTAATTCTTGTGCTCCTCATGCTTGTATCAGGGATCAAGTAACGCATACACATCATGGGAAAAGATTTGCATCGTACCAGTAACTACATCCGGTGAGGCCTCTGCTTTCTGGCGGTTGGTCAAGGCGTACAACCGGTTGCGGCCGCTTCCAACGGCTGAAGTGGCACCCTTCTGAGGTGGTGGTGCAGAAGAATTAGCCTGTGACTTGGCTCCACCAACATTACCCTTTGTTGCCTGACAGTTTCTCTGGAATGGCCTGACTGGCCATACGAATAACACGCCAAACTGATATCTCCCTGGATGATTCCTCCCACATCTCTCACAGTGCGGGTATGTCCGAGAGGTCTGAGCTACACTTCCTTAGGACTGCGAACCCTGTATTCTCGGCCCCAGTCTGGACTGAAAATCCTGGGGGCGCTGTCCTGCTGGGGGTTTGAACACCGGAGCATTGGCTGCAGAGTGTGCATTACCCCAAAACTTTTTTTTCTGCCATTTGTTAGCCCAATTCTCCCTTTGCTGCTAACTGTGGCTCTTGTCTACTGTTTTAGATGTCTTTGCCTACCTGTCCTTCTCTCTAGATTCAACTATTTTCTTTTTCTTTTTCTTTTCCTCAACTTGCTGCATGTGGACTGGTAGTCTGGAAAAATCCATGTCCCGGTTCAACATTGCTCCCTGACATTCAAGCACTAAGTCATTCGTAAGGCCGGATGCAAATTTCCTCATTCGAGCTCTCATGTTACTAGTCATCTCTGGAGCATAACGGGCTAGTTGGTTGAACCTCAGAGTGTACTCTTAGACACTCATCTTTCCCTACTTTAGATTCATAAACTCTTCATCTTTGGCCTCTCTGAGCTCGAGAGGAAAGAACCGATCGAGGAAGGCTTCCACGAACTCGGCCCAAACTGTGGGCTCAGCACTCTCACCCTTTGAATCTTCCAACTCATCATACCATTGGTTCGCTATATCCTTAAGCTGGTAAGCTGCTAAGTCAACCCCCTCTACCTCCATCTACAAGGATCACCTTAAAGATCTTCTCCATCTCGTCCACAAACTCCTATGGATCCTCTTTTACCTTGGTACCAGTAAACTTGGGCGGGTTCATTCTTATAAACTGGCCCACTCTTGTAGCCTCAGACGTAACAGATGCAGACCTAATATCTTCTGACCGCTGAGTCTGTGTGGCTACCAATTGTGCAAGCATGTGAATGAATTGCCTGAATTCTGCATTAGATACCTTTCTCGCGTGAGGCTGAGTGCTGTTAGTCCCCGTTTGGGGAGCTCTAAGTGCCCTAGGTAAGCTGGTCTGAATAGGTGGGACTCCCAGAGTAGCATTAATCTCCGAAGTCTGAGCTCTGTTTCGGGTCCTCATCCCATGAGCGGGACGGACCTCATCTGTCTGTGCATTCTGATCGATAGTACGACGGGGAGGCATGATTGTTTTTATGAAACATAAGAGACCATTTATTAGGGGATAATTCAGACTCTGAAACATGAACTAAACCATAAAGAAGAAAAACATTCCTAAACGTCTTGTAGCCTCCTGCTTATAAGTGTGGTGCGCTACACATCCATAAATAAGATTCTACCCGACGCGATTTCGCAGACATCCTGGGACCATGAACCGTGCTCTGATACCAAGTTAGTCACGACCCGAACTAGGGCCTGGCCGTGACGGACATCCCAAACCATGAAGGCCCGAATGTCCTACTCTATCTGGTAGTCATGCACAATATTTATATAATCAGAGAATATGCAGAAATACAATCTGACACGGAAACATGGTCATTAACTTTGAGTTTCAAGATATGCGAATGAAAGTTACGATTCAAAACATCTGAGTAAGATTTGACTTAGTCTGCGAAATCTCTACTACATCTCAAAACTGTTCTGAAAATTGGGACAAGGCCCCAGTAGACCAAAACAATGGAATAACAAAATCTGAAATAATAGGTCTTCTGGAACAAAGAAGGCTCACCACCGAACAGATCACTTCTCTCTGGAATACTTTACTGATTAGCCGGACCCTTGGACTGAGCCTCCGAACCTGGAAGGTAGGGGGTCAATATAGATGTACTGGTATGCAGAGCAGATCCAAAATAATAATTTATATTCAACATAGATGAGAGCAATTTAAAACGATTCATAAACATATCATATAGTAAGAAATCTCATGGGCATTTTCGAAAGACTCTGTAAAATCATCTGAACTCTGTGACACTCCTCATTTTACTTCTGCGCTAGGTGGTATACCATACAACTCTGAAATTCCACGGGCTATATAGAATCCACCATTCACTCGGCGGAGAAGCCTCCAACTCAAGTGTGCTGCAAGGGTTGGGAGTCTCTGACTCTGCTACGCCACATGACCGTCGCCAGCATAAAAATAATCTACCCGGATCGACAAATCACGGTTTTAGGCTAAGAGTTTCTTGAACTCTTAACCCTGTTCAGGCAACCACGTAACTCTCCTTATGCCCATTTTTAACTCTTTAAGACATGCATTCTCTGAAAACATTCTCTGAAAACTCTTAACTCTGTTATCGCATAAATTTATATGGTATCGTCATACCATTAACTTGCAAGTCACATTCTCTGAGCCATTTATAGCAATTTATAACTCTGTTTTCAAATCATGAAATTCAGGACCACCATAACAACAATTCGTTCAAGGAACTCATGCTTTAAAATTCATTTAAAACCATGCAAGCAATTCTCTTTTTCAAAAATTTAACAAACAATGGTGGTCATGTCCAAAGTCTCTATCTCATGCAATTCATCTCTTTAACACAAAACATAGTTATCTCAAGACACCCTCTCAATAATTCTAAATCAATGTTTCAAATACTATGACATTGAGAAAACATCTTTCAAATCACAGACATGCATTTCAACGTTTTTCCAACAACCAAAATCTTTAATTTATCACAACAGAGGGAGTCCATAATTTTTGCTCTCAAACAATCTTAAACCTCAAATTTTATGCATATACGTATACATGTAAATCAACTTAGGGGGAAAGGCCTAAGGGCAAAATCAACAATGTATTTAAACATTCATAATGCATAATAAAATCATGTATTTCAAAACTCCTTTCTAAAATCATGCTTGAAAATTTTTAGTTTGAAACCCCAGAGAGTGTTCTTGTGAATTTTTTTGAAGAGAATATGAATAATGTGGTCACTTGAGAGTATAATTCCGTGTTTAAGATGATAAGGGGTGGAAAATACCTAATATACCCTTAATGAGACGGAATAAAATATAACTAGGAGCCCGATTTTATGGGCCACCGCGACGTGCCACAATCGCGGTGGCTCACTGAAAATTGACAAATGGGATTCTTAGGGTCACCGCGACACGGAGCCATTGCGTTGTCCCACTGGTTGGGACCTGGAATTTCAGCGCAATGCGCTACAATCGCGCTAGGCTACTAGAATTTGACAATTGTTAAATAGACCCCCCTTCGCGACACGTCAAGCACAAAAATGACGGTGTTTTCGACTAGGACTTAAATTAGCCATAATTTCTTGCCCGGGTATCGGATTTGGGCGAATCTTAAATCGGCGGAAAGCTTATCTAATTTTCCATGCGATGAAAAGTCGAAATTAGGAAAAATTAATTTTCTAGTCTTTAACTCTAAGAGCAATTACCACGAGCTAACTCATGGACGATGCGGGGTGTTACAGATTATTTGATATTTTTTATTATGTGATGTAATAATTTTTCTCGTATCGAATAAAAAATAAATATAATTTCTTTTAAGATAGAAAAAATAAATATAAAATTTAAAGTACATAATTAAATTGTTCCTTAATGATAAATATATCATGTGTGTTTATTTTAAAAAAAAAGGATAAAATTTTATTTAAATAAATTTGATAAGTTAAATAGATCTATTTATTATATATATAAATAAAAAAGAAACTTTAATGACATGACATATCAACTAGGAGAGAAGAAATGTTTTTGAAGTATCAAGTACTCCTTCGGTTTCATATTAGTTGGCTCCTTTGGACTTGACACACCCATTAAGAAAATATTAATTAGGGGGTTTATTTTATCATATTAGCCTTATTAATTATGCTGTGAAAATATAAATTTGAGTAAATGCACTTTGTTTAGTCATTTAATGTTAAGGGTAGCATTAGAACAATATAATAAAATTCTCTTGATTTCATTAAAGGGATAATTAAATTAAAACAAATATTTTTAAAAAGAGAGCCAACTAAAATAAAATGGAGGGAGTATGTTTAGAGAAAAATAGGGATAGTTGAGTTATATTTTGGTCCTAAAAAATCAAAAAGTAATATTTGTACTAATTTTTAAAACATGAGTGACTAATTCATGAAAAATACTCTAAGATTGGTGCTGCCGATTTGTCTTCCCTTTGCAAAAATTTTCAACCTGTCGTCTTGACTGGTTGTTAAAAGTTACTTGCTTTGAAACGTGTGTGGATGACTTTTGATTCATCATTATGCGTCCAAATGAACAACCTTAATGATTATATTCCTGTAAGTGTTTTACCTGCCCTAGTTTCCCATGCCTGAAAAGCTGGCTCTCTGAATTGGTAATCAAGTTATTTCCTACTTTCTTTGCAGTCATGAATATGTTTTCTTGGTAAGGAATATGACACCCCTTCAACGGAAATTGCACTGTTTGACAAGGTCAAAATTTTAATTATATGTATATATATGCTGTCACGCCCCGAGCCGAGGCCCTAAACGTGGCACGGATCCGATACTATTGCTAGTACTAGCGAACGTTTTGGCGTATCACATGAGCATACAGATAACATAATGAATAAAGAAGAAATAGAATAGAATAAGATTTCTTAAAGGATAAAGTCTTTCATCAATGTTCATTAATATCACTTAACGTCTGAAGATATAATAGTCATGACAAATAATAATAAATATTACAAGATCTGTCTGGCAACTAAATCAGTCTGTGAAGTCTCTAATAAGTACCCATACTAAAAGAAAAGAAAATATAATAAAGTCATCATATCTCGTCCAACCTCCTGATAGGAAAGAGGCTCACTAATAGCAGAAGATAGAGATCCTAATGAGGCACCTGACCGCGGACATGAGAGACAGAACCTACATCATGAAATGATGTAGCACCAAAGGCGGTCAATATGTGGAATGTATTGGTATGCAAAACCATTTCAGGAGGGTAGTACATCAAGAGATTAGAAATGACAATAAAATTCAAACGTAAAAGAGGACAACTGGAAAGGAACAAGAATATAAACTAAATTTATAATTGACCAAATAAGGTAGATTTAATTGCTTTGATTATTTGTGGGAGAAAGTAGTGAACTATCATAAACCACCATATGAGCACATGGAGTTTGATCTCGGCCCGATCAGCTAAGCCTTCCTATACCTTGCCGAGCATAGGACGTGACATGACATAATTTGCTAGCAAGTATCCATAGTTAGCCCCTTTTCGGGGGACATAAAAAAGAGTCATCCGCTTGCGAAATGATCTCTATCCTATGTTGGCAAACATAGTTTCAGGCATTTGTCATTTAGACCTATGCCTTCACGGTCAGCTAACCAACTCCATTATGCTCATAATGTTATCTTAGTGATTCATGCTCATAGATTAGCCATATTAGGCTCATATCCATGGTTTAGCCACTTTAGGGCTCATGCTTGAGAATTAACTAACTTGGGTTCATATTTGAGATTAAGCCACCTTAAACTCATAATCAAGTATTATCATCATTAGGACTCATGGGAGGTAGAATCGTAATAATTCATTAAGTCAAATTAATTCATCAGTGAAGGATTTTCGTAACTTTATCAGGAGTGAGCCTTTGGAATGTACATGTTTTTAGCATAGCTTATGAGTTTGTAGATCATATCTTAAGGTAATAAAGGCATTCATGAATTAATTTGTAGAGCTAGAAGTCATACGGATCGTGTCATTTTGTGTCGTGGTTCATAAGAGAGGTATTTTATGATATTATGGAGATCATGGAAAATTCAAGTCATTATAGCATATTGTCATCTTCGCTGATTTGTGACCAACGTGCTGGCTTTACTAGGCTCATGTTAATATTTTAGCCTTTTTGTGGGATCACATTGGAATTCAGCAACTTTGGTTTCATACATCATGAACTAACACTCAGTATTGTTTTGGTGAGTCATTGAAAGCAACGTGTTGCAACATCATTATAACAATATTCCAAGTCATAACTTCTATAACACTTAATGGAACTAAGGAAATTGAGGGAATTTGGTTGAACTTCATGGATCACGGTTCATATGAAAACAATAGGAGTTTCCAGTATGATGTCTTCTTAGAAACAGAATTAAAAATTCACAGTATTTAGTTAAAAGAAAAGCAACAAGCTAGCCAAATGGGGAACTGATGTTAATTTGGAGTGCGTTGCATGTGTCATAGCCATCCAGAATTGATACCATCTATTTATGGTTGTAACTTTGCAAGAACAGTGAATGACAGTTTACTTCTATGGAAACTTAAACAAAATATCTACAACTACTACTTGGAAACAAACATGTGAAATGGACAGTCCAAAATGCCAAAGGCAGAACACAATAAGCCCAAATATTTAGAACAATTTATGTGGAGTATGTGAATGCCATATGGATCAAAAGAAATCATATGTTCTTTGAAAAGATAGCTAGAGATGGGAAGTTTTAATTAGCCAAAGAAAATGCCTAAATGTGCTGTGTGAGATCAAATTATATGGTGCAAAACTAGTTACAGTGTGCTATGCTAGGCTGGATTATGAGGATTGATTTAAAGGCTAGTAGTATGGTTTAGCTTTGCTTGATTCTGTTTCGAGATAGCCAAGAGTGTTAATTGGCTATGGATTTGTAACTCTTGCAGCAACTTGTAGAATAAATATAATTCACATAATATCGAGTATCCATAGAAAAGATTAATAGACCAAGATGTTTTTTTAAAAAAAAAAAAAAAACTTTCCAAGTAACTTGGTAACTTGAGACAGGGGACTCGATTAATGGACTAAGATTTTTAAAACTCCTTCCACCATCATTATTTTGAAAGTAAGCATAATTTGAGGAGAAACAAAACCAAGAGAAAACATAAAAGAAATAATCTTTCATACCTCAAAACGTTAGAGAAGTTAGTTATCGGAAGGGACGAAACTAAGATTGATTCTTGAGCCAATTCTCTCGGATTTTATTTTTTTATGATTGAATTTGAGAGGAAAGCTGGATTTCTGGATGATGAAATAGTTTGTATAACTGTTGGAGAAATTGCAGTATTTTTTTATTGTGTGCAATTGAGGATTGCAGAGAGATTGTAATTGATGGAGTTTTTAATGTGAGTAAGTGAGGCAAACAGAGAGATTGTAACTGATGGAAAAATAAAGAACTTCTATCTGCTGAGAGGAAAAAAATCATTTGAATACTGATGAATAAAAAGGAATTTAATCATTTGGGGTAAAGGTAAAAAGGAAAGGACGAATTTTCCCTCGAAGGTACTTCACAAGTTACTGAGTGTGAGATGTTACATATGCTATATGTAGATCACTCCTCTTTAAGAAATTTTTGGCTCTGCCACTGTTTCTCATGGTAGGTTGCACCAGCAACCACAAATCTTAATGCTAATTTTTGTTTCAATATATATTTATATGTTGTTTGGTTTGGGGAGCTGGTGAGAGGGCAGCTCGTGATGTGTAGGCCCCTTTCATGACTTTGAACCTTAAACAAAAGTCGGTGTTAAAAGTGAAGAGGATATGCAAGAGGGATCTATATCAATTTTCGAGTCCTGCAGCACTTTCCCTTTGGAATTTCTGTTATGTGATGTTCCTTTTCAATTTTGTACCAGCAACACTGGTGGAGGTACAACAACTCCGACAGTAGCACCACCAGGAACCACAACTCCAACCATTGCACCACCAGGAACCACAACTCCAACCATTGCACCACCAGGAACCACAACTCCAACAATTGCACCACCAGGATCCACAATTCCAACGACTGCACCACCGGGCACAACAACTCCAGGAATTGGCACTGGCACGGGTGGAGGCATAGCAACTACACCTGGAACAAACTTTGGACTTGGACCAAGTGGCGCTGGCACAGACGGCAGTGCAGCTGGGCACCTCCAAAACTCTGTGTTTTTCACCATAGTTCTTTTGGCTATAAGCCTTGAATGCTCAAGGGTCTAAAATTAAAAGAGAATAGAGAAGTCCATATTTACGGTCAGCGAGGAGAAGAATCTTTCTTTAGTTGTTTCTTTCATCGTTTCTGTTCTTTCTGTCTTATTATGGTTGCGTGGAACAGTTGGAATTGGATTCCTTTTAGATGCTTATGAGGGTAGTAATTTTATGTAGTATAGAGGAATCTGATCCCTGCACCCTTTTTAGATTTCTTCCCTTTGTTGTATATTAAATCTTATATATGAGAAACGGAAGAGGCTGTATTTTTTTGTTGAAAATTATAATAAATGAGAACTCTCTTCCCCACCCCAATCTCTATCGCAATTTAAGGGTCATCACAATCTCTCTTGTTCTGAATGATTATAGTCGTCAAAGTGGCTTCATCTGTGTGGGTGACATAACAAAGCTCACTGGTGAGGCTGCAACCTTATTAAGTTCATGTTGATTCTAGAATGGTTAGCTGAATAACAGACGGATTGAGTTCATTAAATTTGATTAGTGTGTTTAGTTCAAATGTGGTGTTGTTGTAACGCTAAGTGAGACTATAAATATTGTGTTAATTGCATATAAAAAGTAAAAAAAATGTTGCATAAGTGAGAAAAATACGCTACAGCAGCAATGAAAAGAAAGAGACTCTGCAAGTGTGGAAATTTACTCTGTATTTAAGTTACGAATATGAAATTACAAGAGTCCTTAAATAAGATAAAAATCACTAAACAAACGTTTATTTGTTCCTAAAATATCTGAATCTAATGCTGACTCAACTACTCCTGCAGCCTAAAGACTAGGAAATTATTTATTGACTCCTAAATAAATGCAACAAACTAACTACTGACTGACCAGAAAGCTGGTCACGTTGCTAACATTCCCTCCCTTAAACTGAAATAACTTTCAGTTTAATTTGCAAACACCAAGCTGATTACGTAGCTTTAGAAGTGACACTAGTTTCAAGGGCTTTGTGAATATGTCTGCAACCTGCTCTTCATTTCTGCAATAGATAAGACTAATCTTTGCATCTTTACTTAGATCACGCAAGAAGTGATACTTCAGATCTATATGCTTACTTCGTCCATGTTCAACTGGATTCTTTGAACGATTAATCGCCGAAATATTATCACAATAGATTGGCGTTGGTCCTTCTTGCTTAAAATGAAGTTCTTCAAGGATGTTCCTCAGCCAAACAGCTTGACAAGCACATGACACTGCAGCAACATACTCTGTCTCTGTGGTCGACAAAGTAACAATAGGTTGCTTTTTTGAAGACCAAGAAATAACTCTAGACCCCAACATAAAAGCATATCCCGATGTACTTTTCCCGTCTTCAAGATTTCCGGCATAGTCACTATGAGTGTAACCAACCAAATGTTCAGCTGCTTTCATCTGATAAAAATTTCAAAGTCATTGGTACCATTCAAGTACCTCAGGATCCTCTTTTCAACTTGTAGATGCATTTCTTTTGGACTCTCCATGAACCTACTAATGAGACTTACAGCGTGCATAACATCAGGCCTTGTTGCCGTCAAGTACATCAAGCTTCCCACAATTTGTTTGTATAAAGTACTGTCCACTTTTCTTCCTTCAGGTCTTTTGACGAGCTTCAGACCCTTCTCCATGGTGTGCTCACAGTGTTGCAGTTTTTTATCTGGAATCTGTCCAGAATATCTTGCACATATTTCTTTTGAGAAATAAAAATGCCATCAATAGATTGATTCACTTCTAGACCAAGAAAATAATGCATCATACCCAAATCCGACATGTCAAAGTCAACCATCATGGACTTCTTAAAATTCTCAATCATGGGCAGATTACTTCCGGTATAAATTAAGTCATCCATATATAAACACACCATTAAAACCCCTGCACCCCTCTGTTTTATATAAAGAGTATGTTCTGTTTTATATAAAGAGTATGTTCATATGGACACTTTCGAAATCCCTCCTTTAAAAAATAAGCATCTATACGACTATACCAAGCTCTTGGAGCTTGTTTTAGTCCATACAAAGCCTTTTTCAATCTAAACATTTTATTCTCAGCACCAAATTTCACATAGCCAAGAGGTTGTTCGATAAATACATTTTCTTGTAGTTCACCATGTAGAAAGGCAGACTTCACGTCTAACTGAAAGATTTTCCAAGCATTTTGAGCAGCCAAAGCAATCACCAATCTTATGGTATCTAATCAAGCAATGGGAGCATACACCTCTTCGTAGTCAGCACCATATTCTTGCTTATAGCCTTTTGCTACTAAGCGAGCTTTAGACTTGTCAACCTATTCGTTTTCCTTCAGCTTTGTTTTGTAAACCCATTTGACACCAATGGTTTTCTGATTTTCTAGAAGATTTGTCAACTCCCAGGTATCATTTCTTTCAATTGATCTAATCTCCTCATCCATGGCTTGCTGCCACTTTGGATATTTGACGGCATTAGTGAAAGATATAGGATCACAATCTGAAAACAAAGAGAAATGACTGGCCGTATTTCTAAATTTACTAATCCCATATACCTCATAATCTTCCATCCATCTTGGTGCACCTCTGCGACGTTAAGGACGTTCATTACTGAAGTGAGCATCACCTGATTCATGTTCAACACCTCCAGCATCTTGTACTGTTGGACTTGCTTGTGAACTGATCTCCAAAGACCGTTCTTGTTCTTCGTCTTCTTCAACAGAAAAGGGAAATTGTTGAAACGAACTTTTGTCGCTCCAATTCCAGATTGCTTCTTCATCAAAAACAACATCTCAGCTAATAACATTTTTCTTGGTAATAGGATTTAACAAGCAATAAGCTTTTGATTTGTCATCAACACCAAGGAAAATGCATTTTTGACCTTTATCGTCCAACTTCTTCCTTGCAGCATCTAGAATACGCCCATATGCTATACACCCAAAAATCCAGAAGTACTCAACATTTGAATTACGCCTGCTCCAAGCTTCATGAGGTTTCATATTTCGAATAGGGCTGGTAGGACATTTATTTAATATATGAATGCTTCAATGAACTGCTTTTGCCCAAAAGTCTTTTGGTAAGACACTTCTCTTTAAAAGACTACGCATCATATCAAGAATTGTGAGATTTTTCCTTTCACACACACCATTCTGTTGAGGTGTGTAGGCTGCCGTAAGGTGCCTTTTAATTCCATGATTCTCACAAAATTCTACAAATTCTAGTGAGTTGTATTCGCCACCCCGATCAGTCCGCAAACATTTAATTTTACAACCAACTTTATTTTCAACAAACACTTTAAACTTCTTAAAAGTTTCAAATGCTTCTAATATTTCTCTTAAGAAATAGACCCATGTATTTATGCTATAATCATCAATGAATCTAGTGAAATAGCGTTTACCTCTATTAGACGTAGGACTTATCGGACCATAGATATCTGAGTGCACCAACTCCAGCACCTTCTTTGCCCTCCAAGACTTTCCTGTTGGAAATGATTTACGATGTTGTTTGCTAACTGCACACTCTTCACATACTTTATCGGGAGATTCAAGTTGCAGAAGACCTGACACCAACTATTTTTTTGCTTTAAGAACTTCAGGCTTCCAAAATTTAAATGCCCATACTGAAAATGCCACTTCCAAGCATCCTCTTTAACTTTTGGTAGAAAGATAAGATTTTATGGAGTTGTGAAGATATAAAGGAAACAAGCGGTGTGATGACATATTAATCTGAGTGATTAACCCCAAACGAGGATCTTGTATCCTACAAACTCCACCTTTAATATTAAGTTCATATCCCTTTTCTTGAAGCTGCCCGACACTTAAGAGATTTGTTTTCAATGTAGGGACATAAAACACATCACCTATGGTATGAATGGAGCTATTTTTGGTTGAGACTTTTACATTTCTTTTTCCTTGAGCAAAGACCACAAAATTATCTCCAAATCTCACGGTATCTTGAAAAGTTTCATCTAACTCTGAGAATACCTCTTTCTACCCACATATATGATTACTGCAGCCGGTATCGAGATACCACAAATTCGTGGGAACTTTCTCTTTGGAAGTATACTCCATCAAAAGTGAAACCTTCTCTTCTTCTTCCTTTGTTTCCGCGTCTTCCTTTCTTGCTGCAAAATTATATCTACCACCACGATTCTTACTTAAATTGGTACGATACTCAGATCGGTAATGTCCAAATCGATGGCATCGATAGCATTCAACTTGAGACCTGTCACGTCTTTCAACTTGAGACATGTCGCGTCTTTTTTCCTTTTCCTGAGAATCTCCAGCTTTGTTTTTCTCCCCTTTCTAGTGACAATTTTTTCCTTTCCACTTGTCTTTCTCTGGATCTCTTCCTTTTGAAGACATCACTGCTTTCAATGCTACTTTATCCTTTGTCTTGTTGGTTTAATTTCTTCTCATGAACCAACAAAGAACCTTGCAACTCGTCAATGGAAAGAACAACAACATATTTGGATTTTTCAATGGAGCAGTCGATATAATTGAACTTTGCAGTCATCGAGTAAAGTATTTTCTCAATGATGGTAACATCCTTTAGTTTTTTTCCATGAATTCACATTTTATTTGCAATAGCCATAACTTTTGAGAAATATTCTGTTACCGATTCACCACCTTGCATACGTAGAGCCTCGAACTCACCACGAAGTGCTTGAAGCTGCACTCGTTTCGCCTTCGCCGTTCCTTGATACTTCTTCTTCATGGAATCATATATTTGCTTGGAAGTATCCTTGCAAAGAATTGTTTCCAGTATTGAGCGATCAATAGCCTAAAAAAGGTAATTCTTCGCCTTGAGATCTTTTAACCTTAGACTGTCCAACTTTGCCTTTTGTGCTTCCGACAAGGCAGTACCAGTGGCTGGCTCTTGTACGCCAACACTCACAACTGGCCAAAAGTCTTTGGACCTAAGAAAGTTCGCCATCAACATACTCCAATGGTCGTAATGACTATCGAAATGCGGAATAGTGGGCTGAACAAAATTTTCAGTGGTCATTATTTTATTGCTGCAATAGTACTCCAAAAAGGAAAAGAACTTTTTCTGGCTCAGATACCAAATGATAGAAAAATACACTACAGCAACAATGAAAAGAAAGAGACTTTGCAAGTGTGGAAATTTATTTTGTATTCATATTACGAATACGAAATTACAAGAGTCCTTAAATAAGATAAAAACCACTAAACCAATATTTATTTGTTCCTAAAATATCTGTATCTAATGCTGACTCCACTACTCCTGCAGCCTAAAGACTAGGAAACTACTTATTGACTCCTAATAAATGCAACAAACTAACTACTGACTGACCACAAAGCTGGTCACGTTGCTAACAATAAGTATACGTATGATATAAAGAATCTAGGGCCATCAATAAAGCAGAATTAATTCAATTGCACAAGGAAATTTTGTAATATTTCCGTGTTCACAATATATTAAGAGGGAAACTCTTTTTTAACCTCTAGTGTTCCTATCTTCTTTAATTTCTTGGCGTCTTGAACTTACAAGTTCAAAGTTGGAGGTGAAGGATATTTATTATTAACCTCTTTTATCATGTCGGAAACATCCAAATTAAGGAAAGTAGTGTGCCAAATATGGGACGTTCTTTGAGTGGTTTAGCTGTTCTTGTTTGAATTGAATATTAATTAATTTGTTTCTTCTTTTTCTATGAATTGGGATGGCATTAGGTGTCATTTTATTTGTCTTTTTTATTGTTGGTGGTGTTTTTTCTTTGATACACCCCTGTTGCGATTGTAAGGGTTTAATTGTTATGATGACATAATTAATGACAACGTTTTTACGTGCATAAAATAACTCAAAAGAACATGTGGAGTAGCTGGAAGTCAAATCAACTAATTAAAGAAAGACCACTCGAGAATCGAATATCATACCTAAAGAGGCATGTAATTACCCCGTTTACTAAATTAAATTAAGGTTAATTAGTATTTGTTTGTGGAATAAAATTTAGAGATTATAGTTATAAATTTACTAATTAAGAGGAATGCAAATGACTTACACTTGTTTGCCAAGGGTGATTTCGGATTTTCGAAAAAATCGCTATGAATATAACTTATTCTCAGGAGTATGTGAAAAATTATTATTTTCCCAAAGGAAAATCATACTTCAATTAGAGCTTGAAAATTTTCTATTATTAGCATAAGCTCGAACATAATCTATAAAACTCTCTATGAGTAACAACGAAATTTTACAAAAGTTTGACGACCTTATAGAAATGCAGAGGCATATAGTTGTCAAAATTAACCTAATAGAAAAGGAAATTAAAACCATCAAAGACAGTTCACCTATAAGGATGAATAATCTTATCATAAAAGTTGACGCTTTTGATAAAGAATTTCCTACATTCTCTAATAAAGGCATATACCAAAAAGAAAGCCTTAATGAAAGAATTATATTAAGTTTTCTAGAAAAAAGAGAATAGAAGAATTAGATTCTAGTTCTAAGAATAAATTAGAAGAAGGTTCTAGTTCTAAAAATAAAATAGAAGAATCAGATATTAAAGAAACAAAACAAATATCGAAAGAAAATGAATGATATAGACAAGTTACTCTATGCATTAGAAGAACTTGATCTAAAAGATCAAAATTATCATGTTCTCATGAACAATGGAGATACAAGAGAACCACAGGAAAACTTTAAAAATCTGAAGGAAGAAGCAAGCTCCTCTACAGGGCCTATGCAAAAAGGTAATTTTTTGCCTAAATCCAAGAAAGGAAAGGACAATTCGAGTCAATACCATAATAATAATAAGGCTAAAAATATGTCGAGTAGACTTCCGATAGGAGACGCTGGATCTACTCAGTTCTTAGATCTAGATTGTAAAAGAGAACCATGAGAATTTCTGAATTTATGGGCAAAAAACCTATAATTATTTTTCATTATGGGTAAAGGAGTCAATTATACCCCTGAAGAAAAATATTTAATTGCCATTAATACCTTTACTGGAAAGGTAAACAATTGGTTTAAAGAAGTATCTGAGGAATCTGAAAAGGTCTTCAAAATTACTGTCTTAGAACAATTTGAAAAATCAACTTGAGCTAGAATAGTAAGATTCGTAGGATGCAAATTTTTAGGAAGCCAAGGAGATGTCTCTAAAGAGAAAAAGAATTTTAGCAGCAGAATGGCTAGAAAAACTACAAATTTGTAAAATGAGTTTCATCCAAGAAGACACTTGTGAATTTGAAGAATACTACTACAACTTGTTTGATAGTAGCATAAACATGACACCATATATGGATAAATACTTTCAAAAGCTACCAGGATTTGGGCTAGCTATTTTAGGAAAGAATATGCTAAAGAAGATCAGACAAATGATTCACTTGGAAGAAGGATTTCATTCCTTAATCAAGGACTTATGCAACTTTGTATGATCCATAATATATAAAGAAAATAAAAGAGAATTAACACCCAAGTTTGCTGTGACGATACTGTAGCAGCATCACAATGGGGTTGTCCAGATAGAAACCCTTTAAAAAGAAAAAGAAAGAACAAAGGATTAATCAAAAGGAAAAATATTTTCAAAAGAAATTACGTACCAAGAAAAAGGCACTATAAAAATGAAGAAACTTTAAAAAGAGATCTACAGAAAAATATAAGTGTTACAATTGTGGAGAAGAAGGCCACAAAAGTTATGAATGTAACAAAAAGAGAGTTAAAATCTCAAAAATACATTGAGAATAAATTGATTCTGATCTAGAATCAATAACATCCATTAAAAGTAATGACTTTTATGTTGAAATTTATGAAGAATTCTCAAATTCCAGTATCGAGTTTGGAGAATGAATCTAGAAATTGAGAATTTCGAAGAAAACGACTCAGGTTATAAAAGCTGAAGAGGATCAATGAGGATATGCTTTAAAAGCAACATTTGATGGAGATTACAACAACAACAAGCTCAGTGTATTCCCACACAGTGGGGTCTGAAGGGGGGGTTAAATGTATGCAGTCTATACCACTACCTCTGGAGAGGTAGCAACTAAAAATACAGTGTTAAGCGAGGATTGAACCTGCGCTGCTGGAGTAAAACCCAGGCATTTCGCAAGATTCGATGGAGAATTATTAAGAAAAATCCAAGGATTAAAATTCAATCTTAGAACAGAAGATAGTTTATTCATTAGACTACAAAGGACATTTTTTAGAAATAAAATCTCTTATCATGTGTACTAAGAAATTGAAAAGGTGATAGAAATCACTTAGACCACTGGAAGACATAAGCTTAATTTTCTTACAAAGCCTATGATCGACCAAATCCTATGAAAAATTCTAAAAAAATAAAAGGAAAAAGATGAATTACGTTCATCTGGGAGGAATCCAAATAATGGTTAAATCTACCTTCAAGAATGGAATTAATTGTTTGATAGTCATTAATCTTTTTGATGAAAGATTTATAAATACCCGAGAAGGAAACTTAGGTATTGTTGAAGGAAATTTGGCCCACACCAAATTATTATTTACAAATTACCCCAGGTATTGTATATCTCTAAAAGATGCCAACTTTAACAAGGCATTGAGTTTGCATTTTTAGGTAAAATGAAATGATTTATTCAAACCAGTTAATCATATAATGAGCATCTATTATCAAGATCTTTATACAGTTACCAATTCAACTTATGAAAACATTTATAAAAAATAAAAGCTTGGTCAAAATTGATTAAGAATGTGCAGGAATAACAAGAATAGTTAAAGCAGAAATTCAACAAGCAAAAATTCTAGACGAATATGAAATTCAGGTTGGAAAAGCCCTACAAATAGGAAGCTTAAGTGCTTCAAATCTAAGACTATCTATAGAATATGGGAAAAATTCCATATGAAAAGGTAATTATTGGAGATTTACCAATGAAAATTCTAATAATATTACCAAAGTTTTGGAATGATTTTTCAATGGAAGCGACTGGAACAAACAAACCATCCTAATTCAGCGAGGATCTTTAGCAAACCATGTCAAAAAAAGTATCCTAGATGGATTAACTACCTATGAAGGTATACCTTATATTTACAAAACCTTTGAAGGAAATAAATACAACTATTCAAAAATAGAAAATCTTGAAAAAATAAAACAAGATTTACAACATTGTTTTGAAATTAATCCATTTGAAAAATGGGACAATAGTCATGAAAAGACAGTTTTAATTCTCAAGGATCCTAGCATCATTATAAGAGTTAAACCTATGTTTTATAACGAAGAAGACAAAGCTAAATTTAAAATTCAGATACAAGAACTTCTTAAATTAAAATTAATAAAGGAAAGTAGAAGTCCACATAGCAGTCCCACATTCATGGTAAGAAATCATGCGGAACAAAAGATAGGAAAAGATCAAATGATTATAAACTATAATGAGCTTAATAATAATTGTGTTTTTGATGGATATGTTATTCCTAATAAAAATAATCTTATTAACCTTGCTAAAGAAAAAAGCTACTTTTCAAAATTTAATTGAAAAAGTGATTTTTGACAAATTAAACTATCAGAAGAATCAATCCCGCTAACAACATTTAGTACTCCTAATGGACATTATGAAAGGTTAGTAATTCCATTTAAACTAAAAAAATGCACCTCAAATTATCCAAAGAAAAATGGAAAAAATATTTTCTGAAAATTTTTTTCCTAATTGTCTACAGAGACGATATATTGGTATGTTTAGCAAATTATCACGAACATCTAACACATCTTAAAGAATTTTCAAAAATTTATGTTGAAAATGAAATTATTTTAAGCCAGAAAAAGGCTGAGATAAATAAAAATGAAATCGAATTTCTCGGTATGATTATCTCAAAAAATGGAATAGAGTTACAGACTCATATTTCAAAGAAAATAACAGAGTTTCCTAACAAACTAACCACAAAACAAAAAATATAAAAGTTTCTTGGTTGTTTAAACTATGCAGGACAATTCATCTCAGATCTTGCAAAGAGAAGGAATCTTTCAAAAAGTCATTCGAAAGTCAAATCGACTTGGATGGACTAAAGAACACACTCTTTATGTTCAAAATTTAAAAGAAGAATGTGCTAAGCTTCCAAAGCTTAGGTTACCAGAACCATAAGACAATTTAGTCCCACAAACAAATGCCTCTGACTACCATTGGGGAGCATTATTACAAACAGATTTAAATAAAATCTGTAGGTACACTAGTGGAACATTTAACGAAGCAGAGGTTAATTATTCCACAAATGAAAAAGAATTATTAGCAGTAATAAGAGGAATATGAAAGTTTTCTGCATTTTTATTACCAAAACCATTTGTGGTAAGGACAGATAATACACAAATATCAGGTTTGATATTTAACAAACTCCCTTCCGAACCATAATATAGAAGTTTACATAGATGACAGGTATTGTTGTCATTTTAGTCTTTTAAAATAAAAAATATTAAAGGACCGTACAATATTTTTGCAGATTTTCTCTCAAGAAATGTCTAATATGGACAATAGAACCTAGGTAATGGTTAACAGGGTATTCTATAGAATGAGTGGCATTGAAGAAGCCATAAATGAAAAAAGCAATATGTTGTTTAGCATTTGTGATAAATTAGTGGCCTTGTCTGAAAAAGCAAGAAAATTGCAGTATGAGGTAAATCAGATCAATACAGATCTGGCAGAAAATATCACAGAATTTTAACTTCTTTGTGAACATCTAGATACAAAACCTCAGGGGTAAAAACTCCATAACAAAGTGGCAGGAGATGTCCACTAGCACCTAGGGAAAAAACTAACTCAACGGTAATCCCGGATATTCCGATGGCTTAGTCATCAGACAAAGCCAAAAGCTGAGCAGAGGGAAAACTCCCTATTGAGACAAAATCAGTGAAAACTAAAAAAATCTCTGAGAAATCAGAAAGAAGTGCTAAATCCTTTACAGTAAAAAAGTTTTCTTCATTTCAGGTTGGACGAATTCATCCAAAAGAAGAAGAATATCTGACATTTACTAGATATATATACAATCTTCCAAATGAAAGTGAAGAGACCTATGGAGTTCTAGGATAAAAAAGCTTGTATCCAAGAATTTCAATATTTCCAGGGGGGATTCTAAGCTTTGCAGTAAAATTATTCAATTTGGATATCTGGATAGAATCTATTCCAATCCGGACTTATCTAAATTAAATGACTTGCCAAACCAATTGGTAAATTCAATTAAAAATTATGCTGAACGACAAGGAATTTATTTGGCAGATTCTTTAGCATATCCATGAAATTTCAAGACAATTATTGTAGTGGAGAAATTAAAAACTTTTAGTATCAGTGCAACAGACATTGATAAAAGTCTCCCATACTTGAATTCAAAATAATAGGAATGAAGGCAATATACAACATCCTTAAAAAATATTATGAGGATAATTACAAAGTTCTCGACGGAGACACTTATTGTGTTTTAATGGCCAAAGGATGATCAAAATAAAAAATCTTAAAAGAAAAGATTACTAAATTTAAAACACATAGGTTTAAGGACACACCAGAAACCTAATCCATGGCATGCAAATTCCTAAACTACAAACACAGTAGAGGATATGATGACGATAGCACATCAATGTCAGAAGAAATGTGACTCATAACTGTAAAAATTACCAAAAGGAAATAATGGAGAAAGAGACATAAGTACTTACGTCATACCATCAGAATAAGAAGACAAATAAGGGTCAATCTTATCTCTACAGAAAAGCAGCCACAAAAGGGAACCTTATCTTAATAAGGGACCAAAAAAGAAATAAAAAACTTCTGAAGGATGATCTATAAGAAATAAGAAATTGAACTTCTACCCTTTCTTACATCTATAAAAGGAGTGATAGTAACTCAACAAAGGCAAACTATAATTTTCCTAGAAACTCTCAATCTTAGAAAAATTGTTAGGTGTCTTAAAGATGAGTTAGTGAGAAACACTTCTCCCTCTAGGGAAAAGTATCCTATTAGTGTGTATGTATGTAAAATAGAAAGATCTGATTAAAGATTTTTCTTATGTAATATTTTCATGGAATAAAGAGTTTTGTTTCTATATCCTTTGTCCACTTCAATTGTTAGCCATAAGTGAAGGTTGTGATCTTCAGCCTTATAGGAGGAAAGATACTAATTTAGCCTCAGACTGAGTGTCATAATAGGCTAAACAATATTTCATTGCCAGAAGAGAAGTACTGTGGTACTAATATAGCTAGCATAAGAAAGAGCCGAAAGGTATAAACATAAACTCTATACTTTGTGAAGTGATTAGCATAAGAAGAAATCTATCTTCATATCTGCTCTATGCATATTCGTACATCTACATGATACTAAGTACCTATAGGGAATAATCATCATCATGGAATTTTCAATATTTTAGTAATGAAAGTTGTTCAACCACAACTAAAAAAGATCAGAAAAAGATTTTTGATATCCAAAAAATTTATAGAAACTCTTGACAAAGATATCCAAAAGATGCAAAACTATCTTTGGAAAGGCTTTATTATAGATATCACAATAATTGACATGATATATGAAGCTCGCATGCTAAAAGAAATTGAAAATTTTCTGTATAAAAATTGGACTCTTCTATTAAAAGAATCTACCCTTCATACAGCCTAATGAGGTACTATACTATTTTTCTTAATGAAAAAACCTTGATCACTATCTTATAAGTAATCAAATTAAGGAATTGCAAGAAAAGATCCGTGAAAAAATTATCGACAGTCTTGTTCAAGAACAATGGTCTATTCATGATTATTCATATGTAGATAGCGATGATGACTTATACTATTTGGATGATGAAGGTTATTTCTCTGAATGAATCAATTAAATTCCACTGAAATACCCTATTTACGAACAAACCCCTCCAATTAAATAAGAATTTGCAAGAAAAGATTCTTGAAAAAATCATCGATAGTCTTATTCAAGAACAATGATCTATTTATGATTATTCATATGTAGATAGCGATGATGACATAATACTATTTGTTTGATGAAGGTTATTTCTCTGAATGAATCAATTAAATTCCGCTGAAATACCCTGTTTGCGAACAACCCTCTCCAAGTATATATATATATATATATATATATATATATATATCATCGTTATAAGAAGTGATCATTGATGAGAATTTAAAAGTAAATCCTTTGAGCCATTTTATGATGAAAAAGGTTACCATGCAGATTCATCAACAATCTAAGATAGTCGAAAGAATGATTTGAACACTTAAATATATGACAAATATCATAATTGTAGATTATTTTTTTTTGTCAAATTCACTTTTGGGAAAAATTTGTAAACACAACTTGCCACATTCTCACCAGATGCTTGACTAGACCCTTTCTAAATAAGCTGTGGAGTGATAATAAGCCTAACATAGTTACTTTCATTTATTTCGATCGTAACAATTCTCATAGTGATTTTTTTTATTTTTGATGTATTTTAACTATTTTATTCTTTCTTTAGTTGCATTATGATATTTGTGGTCTTTGAGGGTGGGTGGTTCGATTTTTGAGGTGATTGGTAAAGTATTTTAAGAACTTATTATTTTGAAAGGTTTAAAAAAATGGTAATGTGAATTTGGTCAACATTCAGAGATTCAGGCCTCATATGAAGATTTCATTAGTTTCTTAACTTTGAATGTCATTTTTGGTTTAGTAGCACTGTTAGTTCAGGTCTCAGAACTTTTGACTTGATTTTGAGTTTTATGACGAGATACTGAAAAGTTAAGTCTTAGAGTTGACTTTGGTCAACATCCATTGATATGACCACCATTTGAAAAGTTATTGATTTCATTGAGTCGAGAATATCGATTTAGGCCAGTAGCATAGTTGATTTCTATTAATAGGGTTTTGAAAGAGTTACAAAGGATGGTTCGTGGATTCTTGGGAAGTTGATTTGACGGTTTTAGTTGTTGCTAGTGCAACCCCCAACCTTTCTTCTAGTTCACGATACCCTAATCACAATCATGAAGAGGTAATAGTGTCGTCTTTCACGTATGCATAGGGGCATCATAATCTCGTAAGAATTTTGATGGGATAGGGTAAACTTTGTTCATTGCATCCACGATGTGACAGGTTGGGATGGTCAGCCTCGTAATTGTGAGGGACCTATTGGCCACAATGAAGGAGTCAACCTAGACAGATTTAATATTTTTTTTTAGTTTAAAATTTCTTAACTAAATTTTTAAAGCTTGGAAACTTATTTTGGAAAGATTTAAAAGGTGATTTTTGATATTTCTTTGTTGGGTTAGTTTCTAAATTAATATTTTAACATTCTCTAATGATTATTTCGTGATTCATCTTCAAATCTTGATTTTTCAAATTGAAAACTTGGAGATTCTAGTAAAGTGAAAGAATGATAAATTGGTTATTTTATTGTTGATGTTAACTCTATTTTTTTGATGAAATTTTTGATTTGGACTCCTTAGGTTATGCATAATGCGATTTTTCAATAAAATTTTAGTTTTGCCCTTGTGGGCTTCGGATTGACTTTTTGCAATTGAAATTTAATTATAATAATATGAGTGTCTATCATAACATTTTTTTATCTAGAATTCGTATTTGACAACATTGGGATCATTAATAGGTTCTTTAGAAAGACAAGACTTTGATTCAACTTTTTGAGCTTTCTTTAAGGCAAATTGAGACTTTATTTGACTCTTTTAGATGTGTTTATGTGTTAGTTGGTAAAGGAGAGTAATGAAGATATGTGTGTCCCGTATAGATGAGATAAAGAGCGCCTATGCGGGTACTGTTATATTATTAAGGGAAAAAAACAACTAATTGGTTGTTTTAACTGAGTTTCAGAGATATTTGACTTTGTGATATATTCGGTCAATGATTGAGTTCTTGGTGCCTAATTTACTTATTTACATGCTAAGAGCTTGGATCTAACACCCCCCAAATCCAAGTCAATCGTAGAACCAAGCTTTAAGTTCATGCAAAATCAAACATCATTTTTTGGTTGTTTGATAAGTGATTAAGACATATATTAGGACCTCAAATAACTCCTAGCTTATAGACATGTCAAATTATCCCCGACCGATTGAATTCTTGTAAAGAATATTGCTATAGTCAGCTTCAAAAGAGCATAAATTTGGATTACTAAGAATTTTTGAGCTTAAGACTTACAAAAAGATAGATAATTGAACTATATTTCCAACGGCACCAGTTTCACCTTAATTCAATATCGGAGTAAAAAGTTATGGCCAAATTACTGAAGTATTGTCAAAGTTGCTAGTGACGACGAATCGTCGTCATGAATCCATGAGTTGTCAGAAGACTCGTCGTCATGGAAGTGGGGGACAAAATTTGGGTCCTTTGTCTATGACTCGTAGCCAGACCCTATGATTCATAGCCTAAGCCGTAGGGACTGCTTTCAGGCATTTTCCAGATTATTTTTAAGGGTTGTTTGGCCTTGTCTCACCACTTTAACACCAAAACTATGTCGTTTAAACTTTCCAAGGATTGAATCGTTATACTAAAACACCCATAAGTCCCCCATTCCTCAAAATTCATTCAATTCTTAGAAAATTTAGAGAGAGAAAAAACAATTTTCCTTTCCAAACAATAAATAGGGTTTTTAACTTCAGGGTTCAAATCCAAAAATTTCTTCAAGGTTTTAAACCCCAGGCATATGGCATTTCATCAGTGTATTTCCTTTACCCATTGAGTCCTAAAGATTACTCAATTCCCCAAGTTTAATTCACCCTTCAAGCTTAGGATTTTCGTAAGAAGCAAAAATTTCTTGAGTTTTTAGTTTATTTCTTTAACTAAACCATGGATATATGTTTTCACATAAATTTGAGCATCTTCCCATACTCAAAATTATAAAATCTCATTATATATATAAATTCTTGATTATCGGGCTTGAGTTATGATATTTCTTATTATGTTCAGATTTTAATATTGCCATAATTAGTTGTATTCTTTAGAGATGGTGGGTTATGAACACCGATGACCTAGGATTTCACGCATACACTTACAAATTCTAGATTCTCCAGATTACATATTATTGAATACTTTTTGATTATGCATTTATTATCGATTTTATTATTATTATTGAACAGTTTCTATTATTAGTGTCATTCAGTTGGGAGTAGTATTTAGCCCCGAACAAACGCAGGGATGGAGGATCACCCGTTAGTTAGGTTGAGACCTTTAGTAGAAGTCCCTAAGTTCCATAACTATGGTGTCACCATAGGTTCTAAAGGGTCACTCATCAAACTAGGTTGACACCTTAGTCCATTCGAACTTTAGTTTAGTGGATCCATGTAAGTCAGTATTCATACCCTTGGCAAGGTATTGAACATCCATCTAACTAAAGTTACTCGTTGGATCTTGGTTAGCTCAGATTAGGGTATATCGGTTAACGGTAGCTCCCATAGTCCACAATTCATAGTTCAGCTCAAGATTTTTGCATGACCTTGTACTTAATTGTTTAGCTTATCGTACAATACATGTTTTTACTTGGTTTGCATTAGTTTACAATGTCACATGCATCTTGTTCCGCTTATAGCAGTGATTTTCCTATCTCATATACTTAGTACATTCAAAGTACTGATCGCATAGTTTCTTTGTGCTTATATTATCTTATAATATAGGTTTTGATGCTCAACATCCAGATCGTGCTTAGTGCAATTCCTCACTATATCAGCAATAATGTTTGGTAAGTCCTCATAATTTGAGGGCCAATTATCAACATTTCTTTTTAGTAATATTTTAGTTTCAGATAATTGGAGATAGTTAGGGGCTTGTCCTAACAACTCATATTTTAAAGGCTTTCTGATAGATAGTTATATTTTCAGCGCATTGATGTCGTCAAATAGTTTAAGTGTGATATCAAATATTGATTTCAATTTTATTATAATCAAGTTTTTTTAGTTTAGCTTTCGCTCAGTATCTCATTATTTTCTTTACAATTCTTAATATTTTTCTAGGCCATGGGTTAGCTTGGGCTCACTTGTGACTCTAAGCACCGTGTTACGACTAAGGGGTAGTCTCGAGTCATGAGAAACTTAGTATTAGAGCATCAAGTTTAAAGTGTCCTAGAGTGTCTGAAAGCCACGTTAAGTAGAGTCTTGTTCATGGGTGTGAAGGATGCCACACTTATGGGTGAAGGGATATGAAACATCTTAGGAAAAGTTTCATTTCTTTCATGATTCATGTCATGCGATAGAGTGTGAACTCTATTAAATCTTTGTTTAACTTATCCTTTACACATTTACAAAAAATGCCTCTTAAGAGAACTAACAGAAAGAGGAATGGGAATCAACAAGCATCACAACCAGCTCCAGCAAACCCTTTGAATGAACAAGTATTCCATGTAGAGTTTAGGGCTACTTTCACAGCATTAGACCAGTACATAACACTACCGATAACAATAGGTTATTGCACCATCCCCCAATTGTGAATATGACAGCAACCAGAATTCAAGACTTTACTCAGATGAACCCTTCAGTATTCTTTGGGTCTATGTCTGATGAGGATCCATATGAGTTCTTGGATAGTATTCAAAATATGAATGAAATCATGGACGTCACTTCGGCTAAAAGTTTTGATTTGGCTGCCTATCAATTGCAAGAAGTGGATTACATATTGTTCAAGAAATAGAAAGATGATATAGGTACAGATGCAAGATCAATAGAGTGGGATAGGTTTGTTTATGTATTTCTTGACAGGTTCATTCCACTTGAGTTAAGGGAACCCAAGGTGCAGGAATTCATAAACTTAAAGTAGGACAAGATGAGCGTGAATGAGTATTCACTTAAGTTTACTCAGTTGGCAAGGTATGATTTAATTATGGTTGCTGCCTCTAGGGTCTGAATGAGCAAATTTATGTTAGGTGTTTTTGAAGATGTGGTCAAAGAATGTAGAACGGCTATGCTGGTTAAGGAGATGGACCTATCTAGATTGATGGTTTATGCTCAACAGATTGAAAAGGAGAAAATCAAGGAGAAGGAAAAGGAGAGTAAGAGGGCCATGTCTGGTATCTTTAATTTCTCTCAGTAGAGGTCAGATGGTGGTAATTATTCTCAATTTCACCAGAAATCTTCAGCTCTAACCCCATCTTCTACTAGTGCTCCAGTATCCAAATTTAGGTAGGATACTTGAGCTAGAGTGCCAGGCTCTAAGTTATATAGTAGTTTTAATAGTGTTTGTACTAACCCAGTTAGAAAGAAATATGGTAGAAACCACAAGGGTAAGTGTATGGAAGGTAGTGATGCTTGTTTTGGGTATGGTGAATCTGGCTACATATTGAGGGAATACCAGTGGCTTCATAGAGAGGTAAGGATCTTCATCTGCAAAGTTAATCTAACTCTTAATATCTCCAGTATATTGCTCAACTCAGTAGGGTGCCATATCTAGTGCAGTTGGTGGACATCATCAGAATAGGTTTTATGCCCTTCAGACTCGACATTATTAGGAGGGTTCTCTTGATGTGGTCACTGGTTTATTGAAAGTTTTTCATATTTATGTTTATGCATTATTTGACCTCGAAGCCACACTTTTCTTCTTGACCCCCTATATAGTAGTAGATTTTAGTGTCATCCATGAAATCCCTACAGAACCCTTTTTAGTTTCTACTCTAGTCAGCAGTTCAATTATAGCTAGATAGGTATACAAAAATTGCTCGGTCACAGTATCCCAGAAAGTCACCTCAATTGACTTTGTAGAATTAGACATGACAGATTTTGATGTTATTCTTGGTATGGATTGACTCCAAAATCTTGCTATGCCTCAACTGATTATAGAAACAGAGTAGTCCAATTTTAGTTTCCAAATAATATAGTCTTAGAGTGGTAGGGTAGTACCTCAGTGCCTATAGGTCAGTTTGTCTTATTTCTTAAGACAAGGAAAATGATTTCCAAAAGGTACATATAACATCTTGTTCAGTTTAAGAATTCAAAGTCGAAAACCCTAAGTCCTGAGTTAGTTCCTATGGTGAATGAATTTCCAGAAGTGTTTCCTTAAGATTTTCCCAAAGTTCCTCCCGAGTGGGAAGTTGACTTTGGAATAGATCTTTTCCAAATACCCAACCTATTTAAATTCCACCATATAAAATGGATTTAGTTGATCTTAGGTAAATAAATAAACAATTGAATGATCTCTTAGACAATGGTTTTATTAGGCCTAGTATCTCTTTATAGGGTGGTCTAGTTCTTTTCGTGTGCAAGAAAGATGGTTCTCTCAAAATGTTCATTGACTACTATTAGATGAAAAAGGTTACAATCAAGAATAAGTATCCCATCTCTAGGATTGATGACTTGTTCGACCAACTACAAAGTGGCAATTGTTTCTCTAAGATAGACCTTAAATCTGACTATTATCAGCTCAAAGTCAGAGTATAATACCCTTAAGGTAATTTTCCATATTTCCACTTATTTTTGATGGTAGATCTTCTCTATAGCTTCCCCAAGTCATTTATGGCTTACTGAAACTGACAGTTTGGTTATCGAGTAGTTTGTTTGTTTTTTAGAGCCAGTTCTTTATTTTAAAGTCTTTGTTGGTTCCAAATAGACACTAGACAAAAACTTTAGTAAAATGATCTCGTATACAAATTCTGACTATGCCAATAGCTCTGGAATGTCTATTTTAGGATAGGTGGACCTTTGGTTTGGGTCTCGAGATATCCAAACTTATTTTAACCTATTGATCGGAAAGTAAAGAAAATAAAATATGGGTATGGGACCCACATTTGATCGAAACAACTTTGGATGAAAAATTCGATTGTTCCATTGAGTTTGGAACATCAAATTTTTTATGGTTACATAGTTTTTTTTGCATATACAGGACTCCAAATAAATCCCGAGGCCTTGGCAAAAACTTGAAAGATTTTTCAAATTTCATGATAGTGGGTCTCGAGAACTAGGTATGGGTATAAATAGACCCTTCTATTGCAATTTTTATCATTGTCCACCCATTTATTGAGAGAAAAATCACTAAATAAGGAGATAGAGTGGGATTGAAGTTTGATTAACATTTACTTATGTGATTATCTTCCGATTTAAGGTAAGAATTCACCCTTTCTTGGTGGATTATTGATTTATTGCTCAAATTGCCAAAATATTGAGGGCTTGATTTTATCTTGGTTTTCACCCATTTTTTAGGGTAATAATTCCTTGAGCATGTAAGAATGTTGGGTTGGTTTCGGAAATACGATTACCATAAGTGAATCTATATAAGGGTTTTGATATCATTTTTGGACCCAAAGTACAATGGTGCAATGTGGGTATTGTTAATATCGTATTGATGAGTAGAATGTGTTTTTTATTGCTTGAAAAGCTTCTTAGAAGGAAAAATTGGTGTTTAAGCGAATCTTGTGAGCTTTTTTTGGCGTCCAGGTAGTCTAGGTTTTACCCTTTGTTAGATTGAGCTAATTCATAGTATGCTTATGATATTGTGCTAGATTTAGGATTAGTTTTAGGAGATGATGTATAAATTGTAATACTTGAGATTAGTTGGACTATTTAGGCTATTTTGTCTATCATTATGGGCATGATTAGCCTCGTTATTCCTATCTTAGGTAAAATTGACCTAGTTGGCTCTTGTTAGAGTAGAATTACCTTAGTTACTCCACTAATAAGAAGATTCCCTTGGTCACTTGCGTTTAGGGTGAAATTTACTCAAATTACCTTACCATAGGTGAAATTGATCTAGTTTCTCTATATTAGGAGAAATTTCTATCCTAGGGCTAGTTGTGGCTTGTTTGACATCTAAAATTGAATTTAGACACCTTAGCCTAGTCTGGGGTAGATATTGCTTGATAAAATGATTTCAGGAATTTAGAAGTGGGATCTTCGACCCACCTTAGGCCAAGACTTGTGATAGTTATTGAAGATCCTAGATACACTTGTGTACATCTATAACCATGGTTATTTTAGTGATATTTAGATGCCTTGGGACTCATTGGTTATGATGAATGATGTTGGACGTAATGTTTAATCGATTATGCTATGTATGGATTATTGGTTAATCTTATGCAAGCTATTGAATATAGTACTGATTTGGCTATTATTTGGGCTACCGAATGTATTATTGAATAATCCCTTGATTACCCTATTAGTTAAGCCATAAATTATGCTACTGATTGAGCCAACACTTTAGGTATTAACTACACTAGTATTCATGCTCATTAATAAATTAGCATTTACGCTTTTGTTCATGCTAGACGACATACTTATTGGATATATTGGTGATTAAGCAATTGATTATGCTATAATTAAGCTACATATTATGCCATGATTAGATATTGAACAAGCTAATGATGAGCTATCTATTATGCTAATGATAAGCTCTTAATTAGGCTCTTGATAAGTTATTGCCTATGTGTTGATAATGCACATTGATATGTTATAGATTATGCTAAAGAGCATACTTATTGATCATATTAGCAATTATGCCAAAGATTGTGTTTTTTTTACTTTATTGGTAGTCATGCTATTGGTTATTATATGTAACACCCCACATTTTCGGGCAAGAATTTAAATCATTGTTCCTCTGCGTACAGACTTGAACCCAATTATTTTATGTATATACATGTGTGATTAGAAAATATATGATGTGGGAATATCTTTGTATATTGACCAAGGTCATAATACCCTCCTAACTCAAAGACGAGTTGAGAGTGCTTCTATTGATTAAGTTTTAGCAAATAGTTCAGCTTGGGTCAACTTTCAACGACCATTTATCCTTGTACATAATGAATTATGTGGCCTACTATACACCAAAAGAAAGATCTTTGAATCTTATTTCCAACTCATTTGGTTTCACCTTAATCCGACATCGGAGTGGAAAGTAATACTTATTTTACCTCAGCATGTCCGCCTATCAACAAAGTGACGACTTGAGGTGATAAGCCATCAACTAAGTGATGACTTATCATCCAAGTCATCATCCCAAACCATAAAGTTATCAACTTCAGCTTCAAAGTGACGACTTAAGGTGATAAGTCATCAACTAAGTGATGACTTATCAACCAAATCGTCACCTATAACCATCTCAGCTACAAAAGTGACGACTTGAGTTGATAAGCCATCAACTAGTTCATAAGTTATCAATTCAAGTCATCAACTAAAATTTTCAGCAACTCTTATTTAGCTTCAAAGGGGTATTTTAGTCTTTTCCTCACCTCAAACCCTACCTCCCACGACTTATAACCATCAAGGGGAATTATTTTTCTCCTATTTGATCAGTTAAGCATCTCAAAATCCTCTCATACACTCTCAACAACAAGATTAGGGTTTCCTCTCAAGATCATCTCCCAAGAACAAGATTCAAGCCCTTCTTAAAAAAAACCAATAAGTTGTGTTTCCCAATCCAAGGACGTTCAAGAATAGTTAATTCTCTTTCAATATTAAAGCTTTAAGGTATGTTTGATGTTCATCCATGGGCCTTTTTCACCCATGGAGTCCAAGAATCTATTTTTAAGGTTTAAATCATGAGTTTACATGTTTACAATAAACTATCTCCATAAATCTTTATGGTTTTCAGTTATACATGATGCTTATAAGGAGTTGTTGTTGAAATTAAACTTTACATATTGGATTGATGATGTTTTCATGTTAAATCCCTAATTTATGGTTTAGCATTATAGCTATGTGATTATTATACGTTTTAAAATACCCTCAAGCTTTATATCATAACCCTCAGGTTTTGATAAAATATCTAAGAGAATGAGTTTTGAATAATGACTACCTATCATGTCCTCAAAGTTTTAGTATGATCTTGTTGTTATTGGTATCGAGTCCTGGGGGTTATGAATACCCAAAATTTAAACATTTACTTAGTTTCAGTATTTTTTGAATTATTTCAGACATTTATGATCATTATCAGTTCAGTCAGTTATCATGTTAGTTTAACTTAGTTCAGTCCCATAATCAGTGTCAGTTCAGTTAGGAGTAAGATTCAGCACCGAAAGAACCCAGGGATGGGGGCATTCCTGTTAGTATAGGGTTTGACCCTTAGTAGCAATCCCTGAGTTACAGAACTATGTAGCCAGCATAGGTTTGAGATATATTTTTGCTAGTTTAGGGTTTAGACATATCTCATGAGTCTTCCTGTTAGTTTAGGGTTGACAAGATGTCTTCCTTCTAGTTTAGGGTTGACACAATCATTGTTAGCACTCGTGGCACGGTAGTAGCACCCTTCCAACTGGGGTCATAGGTTGGACCTCGATCAGTTCGGACTGGGGCATGTCTGTTACATGATACCTCTCATAGTTTTAGTTTTAGTATTCAGTTCAGAACTCAGCTAAGTTTTACTTGACCATAATATATAATTTATCAGTTATTCAGTTATCAAATTTCAGTATTTTAGTTTACAAACTATTGTAGAATCATTTTATATGCTTGGTCATGCTTTCTCAAATTTTACAGCATGCACACATTCATACTAGTTACTTAGCTATCTCATGATATTCAGTCAGTCCTTATTTCATGCACATAACCCATGCATAACAGCCTAACCTCATCTAGCATACCTGTACATTCAAAGTACTGACCGTATACTCATTTCTTATGCTATGATGTCTTATATCATAAGTTCTAATGCTCAAGATCCCGATTGTACTTAGATATTCTAGTTCATCAGCAGCAACAGTAGTGGTGAGTCCTCATCTATCAAGGACTATTTTTGTCTGTTTAAGTTTATCTTAGTAGTTCTGTATTTCTATTCAGTCAGAGTTGGTTGGGGGATTATCTCATCATCTCCATAGATAATCAGTTTTAGAGGCTTTCAGACATACAGATGGTTAGTCGATTTATCAGCTGTGTTAAACAATCTTTTCAGTATGTCATTAGGCGTTCATATTTAGAATTCAGTATGTTAAAACCTTATGGCATTTTCAGTAAATTTTTGTACATGTATTATGCTATCAATTTTGCTCACAGCAGGTACTAGATCATGGGTTAGGTTATGGTCACTTATGACTGTAAGCACCGTGTGACATTCAGGGTGTACTCTCAGGGCGTTACATTATAGAATTCATGATTTCGATGATGATTATTGATCATGTTAATATATTATGTTCATGGTTATGTTTTTAAATACTCTTATCATATGATATTGGTCATATTGATGATGATATTGGTTATTTATACCTGGTAGAAATCTAGAGGTTGAATATGATATTGAGGATGTTGATGATGAAATTATAATGATATATACCCGGCAAGGCCGATGGATAATTATGATGATATATACCTGACAAGGACGAAGGATGATTATGATGATACATTGATACCTGATAAGGTCGGAGGATAATTATGAGGATACATTGATACTCGGCAAGGACGGAGGATGATTGTGCCAATGTACTTATGTGTACATCTACCAATTCGACTCTTGCTATTTATTATGATATGATTGTTGTGTGTATATATATATATGCATAACCAAGTTGCATATGATGTTGATGTTAGGGATGTCTGTTTTAGCTTGAGAATGATAAATGATTATAAAGTAGTATAGTTAATAAATCGTAATAAATAAGGATTAGTGGTGGATATTATTTACGTGACTAATCGTGACTAATTGATAAACTAGGATTAATTGATAAATGAGGATTAGTTAATAAATAATGTTAGTTGACAAATGGTGGTAGCTAATAAATGGTGATTTGTGGATAAGTGGTGAATAGTGTTAAATAATAAGAGATTATATGATGACTAGTAATCAAATGAATTAGTTAATAAGGGATGGTTAGCTAATAAATAGTGACTAGTGAGTATTGATGATAAGGTTGTTAAATGATGGCAATATTATGGAATATAGGTACATTGTCAAATGTTGGTAAATGACCGATTGATGATAAATTATGGAATGATGGTTAAATAACAAGTTGGTTATTTGTAAGCGATGAATGGTTTCTTTATTCTGTCTTTGAGTGTTCTCTCCATGCGTGTGGGAGTCTGTGTTGAATTATTTAATTTTTTTTATACCAATTGGCATATGAGAGCCAATTTTGTAGTTTGTGGTTGCTTGTGTGATACCTTGTGGTGTGTTATTATTCTGATTTGTTTACTTATATTTCATAGCGATGTTGGCAAGTGTTGATGCCTTGTTATATTGTAATTCCAGTTAAATTACTTATTATGTACAACAGTATTTGAGATGATTGAGGTTCGTTTCTGTATCTAAACTTAGTTATGCTATCTTGCATTTTATCATACCTATATCATGGTTAAGCTCATTCAACCAATGATGCCTACTGAGTACCCGTTGTTATGGTACTCATACTAAACTTCTGTACCTTTTTGGTGCAGATCCGAGTACTAGCTGTCACCATTAATCATTGATCATGCTGTGTTGATTTTTAGAGATAAGGTTAGCTCATGGAGTCAGAGTCACCTATTTCCTTCCATCTTTTGATATTCATTCTTTTATTATCGAGATAGATATTATTGACTATTATAGAAATTTGAGTTGTATTAGTATTAGATGCTCTTGTACTGGCTGTACCAGGTCATGAGATGGTATCTTATATTGACTATGTTTATCCATGTCGAATATTTTACTTATTTATCAATTGTGTTATTGATTTCCGCCTAAGTTGGGCATTTTCCACCAAGTTAACTCATTGCATTTAACTTCGGGATATGGTTTGGCTTACCTACTTGCGGGATAGAGTAGGTGACATTAGGACTCATAAATTGAGTCATAATAAATTGGTATCAGAGCCTAGGTTTCACCTGTATTATTGGTACAAGAGCAAGTGTCTAGTAGAGTCCTGTGGATCGGAATGATGAAGCCCGTTTCCTATCTTTGGGAGGCTATGGGAAATTCTTAGGAGTTCATCACCTCTTTCACTCACTTTGTGCTAAGATTCTGAATTGGTTTGTAGAAGTATTTCCTTGACTTTACTCTTTAGCAGATGACCAGGACACGTGCTATCGCTACACGAGATGAGGGTCCTGAGATTGAGCCTAGGGATCTTACTCCTTTTCGTGAATGACCTAGAGGATATGGATAGTCGCGTTATGTGTCCCCAAAAAGGGGATAGGATAGGAAATCTTTCGAAGGTACTATTCCCACTCCCGATCCATAGATTTTTCTAACCCAGCCAACAGTGGGCCAGGGACCAGCCTAGGCTCCACCAGGATTTATTTCTTCCTCAGTACTCAAAGATGCGATGGTTCAGCTTTTCGGTTAATTTGGTGGTGTTCTGTTTGATGGTGCAAAGTATACAAATTAGAGTGGTATAGAGGTGGGGGTTCAACCTGTATCTGCAACTCCTAGAGTTGAGGTCTCTCTTTCATCGGTAGTTTCTCAACCAGTGGTTGATCAGCCTGCTATGTTTTTTGAGGAGCAAAAGATATTGGGTAGATTCTTGATATTTGCCCCACCTAGGTTTTTCAGTGCACCAAGCGAGGACGCCTATGAGTTCTTGATTGCTTGTGAAGATAGGCTGCATAATTTGGGCCTTATTGAGACTTGTTATATGGATTACACCACATTCCAGTTAGATTTGGCTTCTCGACATTGGTGGAGAGGTTATATGGATTCTAGACCAGCTGTATTTTCTCCCTTGACATGGACTCATGTCACAACCCGAACCAGGGATTGGGTATGATAGGTATCGCAAGTCCACCGCGGATCGGATCCCCCGAATCAGAACCAAGCACCATACACAACCCAACAATGGCTGAATTTTGAACATATAACAAAATACTATAAGATCAGCTCTAAAAGATATATCTATAATCGATAATCGTCAACCGACCTCAAAACAACCAACCAACGCCACCCAAGTCCGTAGTAATCTAACAAATCCCCTACGCTAACAAAACCAAAACCAATCTTGGTCGGGACATGGCCCCGACTCTTGACAGATGACAATGACAATGATAATGATAATGTAAACTCTCAATTCTAATATATGAAAGGAATTGACCACTTTACCACAACAATCCGATGAACCAAGCTGATCCACCTAAATCTGCATAAAAAAGTAGCAGTGTCTTCAATACCTGCATCGCATAGGGATACAACATCCGAAGATGGTTAGTGGGTGAAAACTAGCATGTAACTCACGGATAGGTGACAAAATAAAGTCTAGTCAAACCATTTCAAATACCATATGAACCATATCATTATACATATAATAATAAGATGCATAATAAATCATGGGAAAACAATTCAAGGCATAACCATGTCCAAAACCCTCAACCATGTTGGAAACCCGCATTGAAAACCATTAATAAAGCATCAATAATGCATAATAAATAATGGGAAAGCAATTCAAGGCGCAACCATGTACAAAACCCTCAACCATGTTGGAAACCCACATTCAAAACCATTCAATTGAACCATGTAATTCATGCCTTTAACAAAATAATAATTAGGGAAGAATAACATACCTCTATTATCCAAGTTTATGGAGAGAAATCAACCCTTGATCCCTTGGATGACCTACTTCTTGAAAACCCTAAGTATCTTGCTTGAGATAATTTGAGAGAGTCTTGAGAGTGTTTAATTACGTTATGAATGAGAAATAACCCCCTTGAGTTCTTTATGAATGTGGCGTTTTAATTAGGTAAGAAGGGAATTATCCAAAGTGCCCTCAAATTAAAAGCTGAAATTTAGTCGTCAGTGACTATGGGTCACTTTATGACTCGTAAGGATTCGTTACGACTCATCACCACGAGTCGTATCCAAGATAGTTTCTAGGGCACACATATTGCTGACCCTACAACTCTTTTAATACAACTCATACTGGGACACTACGACTCATAGGATCTAGTTGTAGTCAACACAGAAACCGTTTGGGTATATCCTCGATATCCTACAATTTATACCTAATGACTCGTAATGAGTCCTCACGACTTGTAGTGAGCCAATCATACTCAGAGAAGAAGACTCAGCCATATGTACTAGATAGGCTACGATTTGGGTCCAATAACTCTTCAAGACTCCCTACAACTCGTAGGGTAAGTCATAGTCATGATAGTGAGGATAAAATTTCAGAAATTTCAAGGACTAATAATTTGGGCTGTTACATTCTCCCCTAATAGGATCATTCATCCTCCAATGACAGTACGAGGCATTAATTTGCATGATTTGACCTCTAATACAACCACATTTACCTTTAACAAAGATAGAAAACAAATATATTAAGGAATAAACATACCTCAAGTAGGATTATCTGAAGCAGGAAATAGGAATGGGTATTTGGACTTCATGTCCTCTTCGGCTTCACAAATAGCTTCTTCATGATTTTGGTTCCTCCATAAAACCTTTACTAAAGCCATATCCTTTGTCCACATCCGATGGATTTTCCGATCCATAATACCCACCAAAACTTCCTTGTACAATAAGGAAATCAAAACACCAGCACTCTCCAAAGAAATGACCAAGGAAGGATCGACCACACATTTCTTTAACATTGACATATGAAAGAACGGATGAATATAATTCAAACTAGAAGGAAACTCCAACTTATAAGCAACTTTCTAAAATTTCTTCAAAACACGATATGGGACAACATAACGAGGACTGAACTTCCCCTTCCTTCCAAACTGCATTACTCCTTTCGAGGAAGACACCTTCAAAAATACTAAATCTTCCACATCAAACTCAAAATCTCTTCATATTACATCCGCATATGATTTTTGGCGACTTTGGGCGGTCTTAAGCCTATCTCAAATCACTTTCACCTTCTCCGAGGCTTGGTGAACCAAGACCATGCCAAACAATTTTTTTTCCAACCTCGAACCACCCAATTGGAGACCTACACCTCCTACCATAAAATGCTTTGAAAAAGGTCATACCAATGCTCGAATGATAGCTATTATTATATGTAAACTCTATAAGAGGAAAATGGTCAACCCAACTGCCACCAAAATCGATCACGCAATACTTTAGCATGTCCTCCAAAATTTGAATGGTCTTCTCCGCTTATCCTTTCGTTTGAGGGAGGAAAGCATTACTAAGGTTCACCTTAGTCCCCGGACCTATCTTAAGAGAATGCTAAAAAAGAGACTTGAACTGAGTACATCAATCAGAAATGATGGAAACTGGAGCACAATGCAACTTAGCTATCTTCTCAATGAATAACTTGGCATAATGCTTTGTAGAGAAATTTGTCCTCACCGGTAAGAAGTGAGCCAACTTAGTCATCCTATCCATGATGACCCAAATAGAATCAACCTGTCCATGAGACCGCGGTAGATCGGTAAGAAAGTTTATATTAACTACTTCCCTTTTCCACTCTAGCAACTCAATCTTTTGAGAGAAATCACCAGGTCTCAAGTGCTGAACTTATTAACACACCAGACACTTGGCCACAAAATTGGCCACATCCCTCTTCATGTTATTCCACCAATAAATATCCTTCAAGTTGTGATACATCTTTGTAGAAATAGGATGAATAATATACCTTGACTCTGAGCTTTAACCAAGATTCTCTCTCGCAACCCATCAATGTCAGGAACACATAACCAACCTTGGTATCTTAAGATGACATCACCACCAATATCAAAAGCCATCACTTTCTGGTGACCACATCATTCTTGATCTGCATCATAACAAGATCCAAAATCAACTTCTCCTTTACCTCAACACTTAGAGATGACTTTGACACTTCTTGAACAATCACATCACCATCTTCGGAGTCCAAGAGATGAACCCTAAGATTATTCAAATGGTGAATATATTTCACCAATTCTTTCTTCTTCGCATCAACATGAGACAAGCTTCCTATGGACAACCTGCTAAGTGCATCAGCAAACACGTTTGCTTTACCTGAATGATAATGGAGAGTCATGTCATAATCCTTGAGCAACTCAAACCATCTTCTTTGCATGAGATTTAGCTTTTTCTAAGTGAACACATATTGTAAAATCTTATGGTATAAGAATATATTAACCTAAACCCCATCAAGTAATGACGTCAGATCTTTAGAGCAAAAACCACAGCTAACAACTCTAAATCATGCCTTAAATAGTTCTTCTCATGAACTTTCTATTTCCTAGAACTATATGCGACTATATTGCCATATTGCATCAATACAAAACCTAATCCCACATGAGTCTCATCACAATAAACCACAAAACCATCTGTACACTCAGGTAGGGTCAAAATTAGAGACGAAGTCAACTTATCCTTTAAATTCTTACATTTACCATCATAAGCTTCTGAGCATAAGAACTTCGCCTTTTCTGAGTCAACTTAGTCAATGGGAAACAATAGAAGAAAAACTCTCCAAAAACCTTCTATAATAATCAGCTAAACCCAAGAAGCTCCGAATACCGATTGGAGTCATAGTCTAGGCCACTTCTTAACCACCATAACCTTCTGTGGATCCACCATGATCCCATTGCTAGAAACAACATAATCTAGAAATGTCCCAACATTCAATCAGAACTCACACTTAGAGAATTTAGAATACAACTGCTGCTTCTTAAGGGTCTGCAACACTACACGTAGGTGATCAGCATGATCTGCCTCGCTCTTTGAAACTACCAAAATATCATTAATGAACATAATGACAAACAAGTCCAGAAACTGATGGAATACTCAAATCATAAGAACCATGAATGCCACAGGGGCATTAGTCAAACCAAAGGACTTCACCAAACACTTATAGTGACCATACCAGGTTTGAAAGGTAGTTTTAGGGATTCCACCTCCCTAATCTTCAACTGATGATAACCCAACCAAAGGTCGATCTTACAAAAAAACTTAGCATCTTGGAGCTAATTAAATAGATCATAAATCCTAAAAAAGGGTTACTTAATAATCATGGTCACTTTGTTCAATTAGCGGCAGTCTATACATATTTGAAGAGACCCATTTTTATTATGCACAAAGAGTATGGGAGTACCTTAAAGAGAAATACTAGGGAGTAGAGAGGATAAAACCATTATAAAAAAGATCTTTCAACTGCTCCTCGAGTTTTCTCAACTCATCCAGAGCCATTGTATAAGGAGGGATAGAGATAGGACGAGTGTACAGAAGAAAATCAACCCTAAAATTAATTTCCCTATTGGGAGGAACACTATGAAGATTATCAAGAAATACCTTAAGGAACTCACAGGCTACATGGATAAATTAAAATAAAGGACCTTCAGATCTAAAATCCTTAACATACATTAGATGGTAGAGACACCCTTTGTAAATAATTTTTTGGGCTTTACGATAAGATATGAACCTTCCCTTGAGCACTAGGGAACTACCTTCCCATTCAATCACTGAATTATTTTGGAATTGGAAATTGACCCTTCGGGTCTGACAATCAAGGGAAGCATAGCATGAGGGAAACCAATCCATTTCCAAAATCCATCAGAGTTTAGCATGTCAAACTCTATCAAATCTGCTAATGTCTCCCTACCATAAATAGATACCGCACAACCCCTATAGACTCTTCTAGCCATAATAGAGTCACCAATCAAGGTTGACATAAAAAAAGAATACAAAATACACTTAATACCAACACCAAAATGAATAGCCATTTAAGGGGTCATATAAGAAAGAGTAGCAAAAAATACATATCACGAGAAGAAAGTTTTAGCATACTAGTAACAAAATAGGGAGACGCCTTAGAATCTCAATAGGTAGCAAGTGCATATAAATGGTTTCGACCTGTGCCAGAGCCAGTTGTAGCACCCTTCAGTGCATGAGTAGGAGAAACAACAATTCGGACCTTATTCACCCCTATAGAAACATTGCCTAAAGAATAGTTTCTCTGAAAGTGTCCAGCCCGACTATATCTAAAACATATATTTCTCCCCTTATCATAAAAACCACGGTGCAGTTGTCTACAAAATCTTCAAGGAAGATGGGATGGAACTGATTGGGTCCTATTGGCCTGATATTGGGTATCTTGTGCCTTAGAACCAACAATGTTCTGAAGATGATAATCACCTAATGGTTATGGATAAGGAGCACTAACTGTAGAATAGAAACCAAAATTGCCCTATTTTTTCTTAGACTATTTTCCACTATCTCTACCATTCTACTGCTAACCTCCACCCTAATCCAAATATCAAAACTTTTTATTCTGGTTTTCTCTTATCTCAGTCTACTTTTTCTTTTCCTCCCCAACTTACTGTATGTACACCACTAACCTAGGGATGTCCATGTCTTTATTTAATAGAGTAGCTTTACATTCAAATACTAAATCACGAGATAACCCTAAACCAAATTTCCTTATTCAATCTCTCATAAAGGATACCAATTTTGAAGCATTATGAGACAATTGGTTAAACTTTAAGGTATACTACTTTACTGTCATCCTGGCTTGCTTAGGTTCACGAACTCCTCAACCTTCTTCTCTCTCAAATCCTAAGGAAAGAAGCGATCAAGGAAAGCACTAGAAAAATCATCCTAAGATCCCAACTCTGCCTTATTACCCTTAGACCTATCCCAGTCCTTAGACCATTAATATGCCATATCTTCAGCTAGTATACAACAAATTCTATGCCTTTCAAGATAGAGAAATGCATCACTCAAAAAATCTTTTCTATCTAATCAATGAAAACTTGAGGATCTTCCTAAACCTTAGCACTAGTGAAAACCATAGATTTGAGCCTCATAAATAGGATAACTCTAGTGACCTTAAAAGAAGGAGTAACATCACTCTCACGCTCAAACTGGTAGACTGAGAGGCCACCAACTGAGTGAGCAAATGGATTGAATGGCAAAATTCAGCATTAGTCACATCACCCTAAGGAGCCCGAGAAGGACCAGTGGAATTTAGAGGAACCACAAGAGAACCATCAAGAGTAGGAGATCTCAATCGAGTTTGAACCCTATTCATAGGACAAGTTCTATCAATGTTGTTCTCAAATAGGATAGATGACTTTATATGAGCATCAGATCTTCAGGGAGGCATGATCTAAAATGTGAACAAATGGACATTAGAGGAGATTCAAGACTTTAGACTCTATAGCCCAAGAATAGATCATAAGAAAAGAGAAATTTTACTAAATGCCTCATACACTTTCCCTTATAAGTGTGGCATGCTACATACCCATAAAAAAGACTCTACTTGACATAACTTAATGGAACTGATGAAATATCTAAGTCTTCCAAGGAATGGAACCTTACCACTTCACCATAATGAACCGATAAACCAAACCGATCTATCTAACCTTGTGCAGTAAAAGTAGATGTATCTTTAGTGCTTGCATTGCATGAGGATACAACGTTCAAAGATGGTTAGTAGGGTGAACACTAGCATGTAACTCAAGGATAGAGGACAAATAATGTCATGTCAAAATATTTCAAATACCATATGAACTATATCATAATACATATTTAAATAATATATCGGGATAGGAAAAAAGATTTAGCATGAAGTAAAATGTTATCCTGGACTATGAACATTAACAATCATAATAGGTATCCATAGGATATATGGGTTTAGTTCTCTCTCTTAAAAGGGACCAGTGTGTGTTAGCCGTATGAACTAGAGAAAATTCGAGGAAAGCCAACTCCATCAAGGAAACTAGCCATCCCAAAAATATATACATCAAGTGTGACATTTGCACACAGGTCATCAAGACCAAACCTCATGTTGACAAATATGAGTTTCTAGTACAAGTCATCCAAGACCCACACCTTCACAGCTTCACTACATAACTTCCATTAAGACCAATTTAAAGCAAGTTTCACATAACCCATTTATAAATCAATGACCCAACCGTTAAGCATACCATGGGTACCATCATACCCAAACACTTGCAAGCTTATTTCTATGCCATAACAATCACTTTAAAACTTGGGAGAATGGGTTGCCCCCTTTGTTCATTAATATCAAAATATTATGGGAATGCCTCACCCCCTTTGTTCATTATTATGATAGCCAACAAGGCTTTTAAAATAAAATTTCATCGATTAACAAATTATGCAATGTAATTACATAGGCGAGTAAGTCAAACCAAGTGACAATTTCACAATTTAAAGCAATTTACATAAGTAGGTTGAGAGAACACCATTATTCAAAATCGATTCCAATTTTAATACATCAATTTGGGGAAAAATATGACCCCTTAGTAAATTCACCATACCCATGCACCCTACAAGTTCAAAACCATTAATAAAGCATCAATAATGCAAAATAATCATGGGAAAGTAATTTGAAGGAGTATCCATGTCCAAAACCCTTAACCATGCTGGAAACCCATATTCAAAACCATTCAATTAAACTATGTAAATTCATGACTTTCACAAAATAATAATTAGGTAAGAGTAACATGCTTGAATCTCCAAGTTTATGGACCCTTGAGCCCTTAGATGTTCTACTTCTTGGAAATCCTAAGTATCGTACTTGAGAGAGAATTTGAGAGAGTTTTAAGAGTGTTTAATTATGTTATAAATAAGAAATAACCCCTTAAGTTCTTTATAAACATGGGGTTTTAATTTGGTAAGAAGGGAATTATCTAAAGTTCCTAAAATTAAAAGCTGAAATTTAGTCGTCTGTGACTATGGGTCACTATACGACTCATAAAGATTCATTATGATTCATCACCACGAGTCATAGCCAAGACAGTTTCTAGGACACAACATTATTGACCCTACGACTCTTTTAATATAACTTGTACTGGGTACTATGACTCATAGGGTCCAGTCATAGTCAAGACAATAACTATTTAGGTATATAATAGATATCCTACGATTTGCACCTAATGACTCATAATGAGTCCTCATGGCTCATAGTGAGCCACTTATATGAAGAGCAGAAAACTCTTCCACACACGCTTTTCAGGCTATGATTTAGGTCTAATGACTTTTCAAGACTCTCTACAACTTGTAGCATTAGTCGTAGTCATAATAGTGAGGATAAAATTTTAAAAATTATAAGGACCAAGAATATAGAGTGTTACAACTCATTTCTTTGAGATGTTCCTGTAGAAGTACATTTCATATAGCCTTAGGGATCACTTGTGGGATTAGTTTTCTAGATTGGAGTAGGGCTATATGATACTTGCAACGTATGAGGCTTATTTTCCTGAGTTAGCTAGGCATGTGACTTATCTTCTGGATACTGTGTATGAGAGAATTTATTGCTTTATTAGAGGGTAAAGACTCCCCCTTTGTATGTCTACTCAGAGTTTAGTTACTGTGGGTAGGTCTTTTGCTGAGGTATTTAATCATGCTTAGCTTATGAAGGAGATGCATCATGAGTCCCATGGGGGAAATAATAATTTACCTAAATATCAGGGTAGTTTGAGTGGGAGCAATAGTATTTCCCAATTTAGAGGTATCCATTTTTATGGTAGATATCCTCTGCATCCATCCTATCAGATACTGATGGAGGTTAGTATAGTGCCAGTGATTGCTCTGGTAAGAGTAGTGGTCAATCCTCAAGAGGTTTATTATCTGATCATTCTAGATGTGGTGGTTATTCTAGTCAACTGGATTTGTCGGTTCTAGTTTAGCTCAAGTGTCATGCTATAGTTGTGGAGCTCCTGGTCACTTATTGAGAGATTGTCCTAGTCGTAGTGAGATTATTGCTTCAGCTCAGAGTGTTCTCCATATTAGAGTAGTTCATCCCTCAGATAGATGTGGTTGTCATGGTCGCAGGGGTGGTTTTCATAGTACTTAAGGAGGTTCTCAAGCAAGCAGGACAAGAGATCGGTAAGGAACCCAGCTAGGTGGCAAGTATGGTTGGTAGTATATGGTACCTGCTATATCCAAGGTTGAGTTTTTGGATGCTGTAATTACAAGTATTATTTTGGTGTGCCATTAGTCAGACCCGACTTTATTTAATAGTATCCACTTATTTTATGTATCTGCTTATTATTCTCCACGATTAGAGTTATCATGGGATTTATTATTTGTACCATTGCGTGTATCTACTCCTATGGTGATTCTTTAGTAGTGGATGGGGTTTCCAAATCTTGTGTTATGATTGTTAGAGATATTGATAATCATACTGATCTTACTATTCTATATATGGTGGATTTTGATGTGATTCTAGGCATGGATTAGTTATCCCATTATCATATGATCATGGATTATTTTCCTAAGACCATTACCTTAGCCATGCCCCATGTACCCCTAGTTGTGTGATAGGAGTAGTTAGTTGTAAGTTGATGGGGATTATTTCTTATGTTCATTCTAGGAGGCTTATTTTTAAGGGTTACAAGTCGTATCTTACTTATATTTATGATACTAGTATGGAGAGTCCGTCTCTTGACTCTGTTCTTATTGTTTGTGAGTTTCCTAATGTTTTCTCTTCTGACCTGACTGGTATCCCCCCTGTCTATGAGATGACTTTGCTATTGATCTTGAGCCTAGCACCCGACCTATTTTTATAGCACCTTACCATATGGCTCTTGCTGAGCTTAAGGAGTTGAATTCTCAAATTTAAGATCTTTTTGTTAAGGATTTTATTAGACCGAGTGTGTCTACTCAGGGAGATTTTGTGTTTCTTTGTAAAGAATAAAGATAGCTCCATGTAGATATGTATTGATTATAGGTATCTTAATATGGTGACGGTGAAGAACTATTATCCTATGCCCCACATTGATGATTTATTTGACCAGCTTTAGGAATAATAGTTTTTTCTAAGATTGATTTCAGATTTGGTTACCATCAGTTGAGGATTCAAGCTAAGAATATCCCAAAGAAAACTTTTAGGACTCGTTAAGGTCATTATAAGTTCTTTGTGATGTCTTTTGGGTTGACTAATGGACCAACCATGTTCATTGAATTGATAAACTAAGTATTCATGCCTTATTTGGATTCCTTCATCATTGTTTTCATCAATGGAATCCTTGTTTATTCAATGAGTAGAGAGAAGCATGCATAATAATTCATGATCGTGCTCCAGACTTTGAGAGATCATATGCTTTTCTCCAAATTTTTGAAGTGTGAGTTTTGGCTTGATTTGGTGACATTCCTTGGACATGTGGTGTATAAGGATAGTATTGTGGTAGACCTAGCTAAGATTGAGGAAATTTGTAATTGGGATAGACCTACATCTCCGACTAAGGTTTGTAGCTTCATTGGTTTGGCCGTTTACTATAGATGAATCATTAAGTTTTTTGTTACTATTTCAGCACCTATAACTAGATTGACTCAGAAGGAGGCTCTTTTTTTATGGTTTGAGGAGTGTGATTTAAGCTTTGAAAAACTCAAGGATTTTCTCACTTTAACTCCTATTTTAGCTATTTCTGTTTAGGGTGAGGGGTTCACTATATTTTGTTATATTTTTGGTGTTGGTCTAGGTTGTGTTTTAATGCAATAAGGTCATGTTTTTGCTTATACTTTGAGAAAGATTAAGGTGCACGAGCGCAACTAACCCAATCATATGATTTAGAGTTGGCGGCGGTAGTCTTCATACTTAAGATTTGGAGGCATTATCTGTATGGTGTGCATTTTGAGATTTTTATCGATCATCCCAGTCTTCAGTATCTTATAAACCAGATAGAGCTTAATTCTAGGAAGTATAGATGGATGGATTTGCTTAAGGATTATGATGTTTCTATCTTGTATCATCCAAACAAGGCTAATGTTCTAGCAGATTCCTTGAGTCGGAGAATAGTAAGTATGGGTAGCTTGGCTTATATTTCAGTTACTCAGAGGCCATTGTCATGGGAAATTCATTCCTTAGCCAACTTGATGGTTTACATTGATATTTCAGACCTATAAGGATTCTTGCTAGTGTTCAAGCGAGGTCTTTGATTTTTGAGCAAATTTGGGATTGCTAGCTTGAAGATAGCAAGTTTTTCTTCCTACATGATCAAGTGTTTAGTGTTGAGTCTGAGAGGAACACTATAGATTCTTAGGGCGTTTTGATATTTGATGGCCATATTTGTGTTCTGAGGATCAATGACTTAATTCAGTTGATTCTTCATGTGGCTTACAACTCTAGATATTCCATTCATCCCAGTATATCATAGATGTATAGATATTTGAGACAATATTATTGGTGGAGTTTCATGAACAGAGATATGGAGGACTTTATAGATTGTAACCTTTGTTGTCAACAGGCAAAGACCAAGCATTAATCACTTAGAGGATTGATTCAGAGATAAGAATAGATTACCATAGATTTTGTTAGTAGTTTGCCTCAAACTTCCCATGGTTTTGATGGTATTTGGGGCATTATAGATTATTTGACCAAGTCAACATATTTCATTACTATTCAGATGTCTTTTAGTACTGAGAGATTGACCCAAATTTATGTTTAGAAGATAGTCCATTTGCACGACGTGCCAATTTCTATTATTTTGGACTGTGGTTCTTGTCCACTTTGAGATTTTGAAGTGCATTTCATGAGGAGTTAGGCACTCAAGTGGATCTTAGTACATCCTTTCATCGTAGACAGATGGTCAATCAGAGCAAGTTTGATTTTCTATAGGAGTCGTTGGATAGGTTCAGGGTGATTTAGGATAGGTTGAGAGTGGCTCAGAGTAGGCAGAAGGCCTATACAGATTGTAGGCTTTGTCCCTTAATATTTGGAGTTGGTGATCCTGTATTCCTTTATGTATTGTCTATAAAGAGTGTGATGAGGTTTCTAAGAAAGGGCAAGCTCAGTCCTAGATATATTGGATCTTTTGAGATTCTTCGTGTAGTTGAGGAGGTGGCTTATGAATTATCTTTGCATCCAGATTTTGTTGATGTTCATCTGGGCTTCCATGTTTCTATGTTGCGGCGATATCTTCTTGACCCATATCATGTGCTTATATTGGCCTCAGTCCAGTTGGACAAGCTTTTGACCTTTGTAGAGGAGCTAGTACTAATACTAGCTAGCGATGTTAGGCGGTTGGGCACTTAGAAGATTCCTATAGTTAAGGTTCAATGGAAGCACCACTCAGTAGAGGAGTCTACTTGGGAGATTGAGAGAGAGATGCAAACCCAGTATCCTCACCTATTTGAGATATAAGGTACATCCTAATCCTTAACTTTTACTGATAAAAGTTCCTTTAGTAGTAGATATTGTAATGACCCTTAAGGTCATTTTCCATATTTCCACTTATTTTTGCCATTAGAGATTTTTTTATAGCTGCCAAGTCATTTACAGCTTGTTGGAAATGAAAGTTTGGTTACCGGGTAGTTTGTTTGGGCTTTAGAGCAAATTCTCTATTTTGAAGTCTTTGCTGGGTCCAAATGGAAACCGGGTGAAAACTTTAGTAAAATGATCTTTTATGCAAATTTTGAATATGCCAGTAGCTCTGAAGTCAAATTTAGGCTAGATGGATCTTTGGTTTGGGTCCCAAGACACCCGAGCTTATTTAGACATATTGGTCAAAAAGTTAAGAAAAATAAAATAAGGGTATGAGACACACATTTGGTCTAAACAACCTCAGATGAAAAATTTGATTGTGCCATTGAGTTTAGAATGTCGAATTTGGTATGGCTAAATAGTTCATTTACATATACGAGATTCCTGATGAATCTCGAGGGCTTGGTGGAAACTTGGAAGATTTTCTAAGTTCCAACTGTCATCTGGTGCAGCTGCTATCGCAAGCGAAGGTTTACAATCATGGTACACTTAGCAGTTGAATTGGTGTGATTGTGAGAAGAGATGTTGCGATCACAACACCTTGTGAATTCATCAGAGTAGTATGATAGCAGGGCATGAGTTACGATTACTACTCAGTGTGTAGGATGTTTGACTTTATTATGGTTAAAGATAGTGTACAAATGGATATAATACTTGATGGTCCCCATATTCTAGTTAAAGAAGTCAAAGAAGGAGAAATAACAAGAATTTTTTTAATAGCCGGAGACATTATGATGATGAACACAGAAAGAAAATTGAAAATAATTACAAGGCCACGAAACTATTAGTTTGTGGCATAGGACCAAACGAACACAACAAGATTTCTGCGTGTGAAAATGCTAAAAAAATCTGGGATTGCTTGAAAATAGCTCATGAAGGGACAAATGATGAGATGGATTCAAAGGTTGATATGCTTACTCCCCATTATGAAACCTTTACCATGAATGAAGGAGAGGCAATTCAGGAAATGCATACAAGATTCACCTCCATCACAATTGAACTACACTAATTAGGAGAAGTGATTCGATTGTATAAGCTAGTGAGGATGATTCTTGGGGTTCTGCCATAATCCTGGGACAGAAAAATAGATGCTATTACTGAGGCAAGGAACCTAAAAACTCTTACTATGGATGAGCTTATTGGTAATTTAAAGACACAAGAACTCAAGAAGCAGCAGGAATAAGAGAAGCAGGAAAAAGGGAAAATTCTCTGGCACTGAAGGCATCAAAATCCAACTCTAATGAAAAAGGAACTGATGTTTCCTATTTGGAAAAATGAATTGTTAGAGCTATGAACAAAAGTGGCCAGTTTCAAGGAAGTGGAAGTAGCAGCAAAGAGGGAGGCACTATGGATGTTTGTCACAAATGTGGAAGTTCTGAGCATTTTATCAAGGATTATCCAATGCATAAAATGAACTATCAGGAATATCTCAAAATTTGAGGTGACAAGGGAAGGAATAGGGACTAGGTCCCTATAAAATCAAGTAGAAAGGTTGCATCTGATTTTGCAGTGAACCAAGCCTTAACTGTCTGAGGGGATTGCTCCAGTGAATCTGAGGAAGAAAGGAAGCATAAAGATGTTTCTATGATGGTAGGGAAGGATGTGGAAGTGACCTTTGATTCCTTTTTTTATTTATGGAAAACACTGAAGATGAAGAAAAAAATGAGGTAAAACTTTCTGACACTAAAGAAAACATGGGAAACAACTCTACTAAAAAGAAAAAGAATCTTGAAAATGTGCTAATTGATTCTAAGAGTGAAATGACTGCAAAAAGAAATTTCTATAGAAGAAAAGGTTGAATCTCAAGATCTTGAGTTAATAGTTTTAAATCTCTAAATATCTGAAATTGAGGAACAAGTTACTAAGTTAAAATATGAAAATCTAAATTTAATAAGTAAACTGGAGAAAAGAAATAATGCTTGTGATAAAGAAAAGAATAATGCTTTAGTAGAAAAAAATAGAAGATCAGAAGCTTGAGTTGATAGCTTTGACTCTTCAGATATCTGAAACTAAGGAGCAAGTTATGAAGTTGAAATCTAAAAATCTAAGCTTGGTGAATCAACTTGAAAAAGTAGATGATTCAAATAGTAAAGAGAAAAAAGAATCCTCAAAGTTTTACATCGAGCTTGAAAAAATTGAAGGATTCCCAAAAGTATCTTATGACTGTACTCCAGAAGAATGAGAAGTTAGAAAGGGACCTGGTCCCTCTAAGAGAAAAACTTAAAAAATCCCTACAATGGACTTAATCCTCACAGATCCACTCTAACTTAACTGATCAAGGTGTTAATACTAGTAAAGGCCTAGGGTATCAGTACAAAACTCAATCATTGGGTTCATATGGCTAGGTGGTTCATGATGTTAGAAACAAAGTCCATAAACCTTTATGCACTTACTGTGCAAGAGATGGACACATAAAGGAAAACTGTCAAATTTGGAATTGATCAAGAATGATCAATGATAGATATATCCTGCAAGGGAATACCTATTAAAAGGGTTTCAGACCTTTGAAAAATATGAAGAAGCTCTCATTACCTAGATGGGCAAAGAAGGATTTGATCACACCTCTGTCCTCCTACTAAGAACTTAAACTCAAGTGGGTTCCCAAATCTAACAAGTGATTTTGTTTGCAGGAGGGAGAAAGGATTTACAGTTAGAACAGATTCACTGATAGTAGTTATTCAATGCTCATGACAAAAAGGTTTGAATGTATTCTCTCTCTCAAGACACTTCAAGATAGAAGTGTGTTATGTAGAATGGTAAAAAGGATAAAAAATATACAGCTAATGTGAAGTAACTTTATTATTCAATACAAAGATAGTGATTCATGAGACGTGTAAGTTTATTTTTCCTCAACCAGTTGATTTCAAGGGACGTGATCCTTGGTAAACCAAAGTTGAACTTCCAGGTAACATATCCTAAGTAGAGAAGGAAAGAATGGTAAATCTAGGTTGTGGTAAAGCTTCAGTTCTGAAGATCTAATCTCTGGTCAAAGGGATGATATTGATAAAGATGAGGGTAAAAAAAACTTGATACAGGTGGGAGTGATCATAGTGATGGTGATCCAAGATCTCAGTAGAAGAACTTCAAGAAGTGTCTAGTCAAGATTTCATAGGAACTTGGTCCCAGTGGAATTCATCTCAAAAGGTCAAACTAGAAGCACACATCTTCTCATCCCCCTGGACATTCTATTTTCATATTTAGAGATAGGAGTGAAAACAAGAGCCTAGGTACCAAATTTCTTGGTTTCTTAGCATTCCTATTCCAAATCTAAGCTATAAAGGGTAAAAACGATTCTGAAAGATGTTGGCTGGTTCAAAGTAGTGCAGAAGGAACCTTGGACATTTCAAGGATGCTAAGTGTAACACCCTGATTTTCTGAATCGGAATGCTACACAGTGCTTATAACCCCGAAGGACCACAAGCTAACCCATGACTGATATCTGTACCTATACACTGTAATCTATGATATAATAATGCTGAAAAACATGACCAATAGGCCATAAGGTTCAACTGAATAAAATATCTGACAAACATAATATCCAAATGGGTGGAAAATACCCAAAAACAACTGAAGTCTGAATCAAATTTGAACTAAATCTGAAAGCCTCTAAATACTGTCTGAGTAAGGAGTTGAAGGAACATGTCTCCAACTAACTCCGTCTAGCAAAACTGAACTGAAATAATAAATAAAATAAAATATTATCGTCCTCGAATAGATGAGGACTCACTGCAACTCTGCGATTGGAATATTATTACTGATCTGGAACATGTGCCTCTAAACCTATGGTGTAACATAAGAGAAAGCACCATAGCACAAACGCGTCAGTACGTCTGAATGTACTGAGTATACGAGTAAGGTAGGCTAAATGCAAAGGGTTATATGCATGAACAATGCTGACTAATATGAATGTGAGAATACATACATGCATAAGCAACTATAAATAAACTCGTGGTGATACTGGCTATTGAGTCTAAATACCGGTGACATGACTTTACTGATACTGAGATACTGAATAGATGAATGACTATTTCTGACAGTTTAAATTATGAAGAACTAGTCTAATTGACTGTGTCTAACAGTACTGAAACTGAATACTGATAACATAAGCTATGACAACTAACATAACTGATATAACTGTGATGATTGACAAGACCGATGTAACTAATACTGAGCATCTGTATTTAAAAGTCTGAGTTTTGATGGAACTATCTGAGTTCCATTCTATATGGAGTAACTAAATTTGAGATCAGTCCTGTCTAGTGGGTGATCTTTAAATCTGATGATTCTAATACTGATTAACTATAGTTGAGATCAGTCCTGTCTAATGGGTGATCTTTAAATCTGATGATTCTAATATTGATTAACTATAGTTCAGATCAGTCCTGTCTAATGGGTGATCTTGAAGTCTATTTATAATGATAAGGATTGACTGTCTCTAACAGTAATGAATTTGTACTACTAAACTGAGTTGACTGTATCTAATAGTCCTGAATCTATAACTGAAATTGTGGAATGTATTCATCTAACGGACATGCCCCATGCTAAGCTGATTGGGGTCCTATCTCGGCCCTAAATGGAAGGGTGTTAGTACCACACCACCAGTAAAGACAACTATTGTGGAGTCAGTCCTAATCTAGCGGGTGACTTCTAGGATTAGTCCTATACATATAAATGTGCTAACGGGTGACCCCTAAGTATGCCAGTCCTATCTAACGGGTGACATCTCATACCTACACTGGCTACATAGTTCTGGAACTTGGGGATTTCTTCTAAGGATCTTCGTCCTTTCTAGCGGTTGAGTCCCCATCCCTAG
>NC_061115.1:31569950-31590639 GCF_002878395.1 Capsicum annuum
TTCCATATCACAACAATAACATACAACAATAATGTGGAGATCATGTGTAATAAAAAAGAATAGAACATGGGCTTGTCATTTAAGCACTATTAAGTCATAAAAACATGGATTCTATCATTCTTGGCATTTTATCAAACACCTTACATGCACAACTTTGGGCATAGGTGTACTTATCAATTTGACAATCTTAATCCATTCAAAATTCATGGGTTTCAACTAATCTACTCGCATGCTTTATGAAAAACACATCAAGATACAACCTTGAATCCAAACAACAACCATCAACATGATTATAGCCATAACACAACAAGGAAATCACCATTTATAATTTAAAACATGATTCTTGAGCTCCATGGATAAAAGGGATCCATGGATGAACACTACATACCTTAGTGATTGAATCTTGAAAGAGATCTAAGGTTTCTGAAGGTTCTTGAAGAAATTCTTAGGCTTGATCTTGAGGAGATGATCTTAAGAGGAAACCCTAATCTTGTGGCTGAGAGTGTATAAGAGATATTTTTGAGATGTTTAACTAAAGAGAATGGAAGATAATATGTTTCTTGAGGGTTATAAGTCATGGGAAGTGAAGGAAAAAGGCCAAAATACCCTTACTAAAAAGTCCCTTAATTGTTGGTAAAAATAGCTGATGACATCCGTGACAAGCCATCATACTGGTGATAGGTCATCATGAATTGTCGTCACAAAAAGGTGAAATCTTGGTTTTCTGGTTAAGGTTGACAACATTGGTGATAGGCCGTCACGGGCGTGAAAGCTTATCATGAATGTCGTCACTCAGTTTTCCAGCCTGACATGCCGGAGTAAAATGGGCATAACTCCTTGTTCCGATATTGGATTTAGGAAAAATTGGTATCGTTGGAAATATAATTAAATTATATATATTTTGTTAGGTTATCATCTTAAAAATTCATAGTATAATGAGAGATATGTTCATTCGAAGTTGACTATAGCAATATCCTTCCAAAGAATTCAATCGGTAAGGAATGTTTTGATTAGTTTGATAGCTTGGAGTTATTTGAAGACTTAATATACATGTAACTTACTCATAAACAATAAAATAACCATGATGTACTATGCATGAGCTTGAAATGTGGAGCTAATATTGGTTTGGATTTTTTGGGGTATTACAATATCTCCCCCTTGGGATCATTTGTCCTTAAATGAGAATGACTGAGATGGAAGAAAAGATCAACTGAAGTACATACAATGCATACACTACTAAAACATGGTTTCAAGGGTGACATGACTGATAAGCTGAATACATCATACTGAACATGCATATCTGATGCATGAGTAACTGATTCATGAATACACGACTGAGTGTTCTGATGAATTGAGTTTCTTATAATAAGAATGCATATCTGATGCCTAATTAATGAGCTGAATCCATGCATATCTGATGCATGATTATATGATTGACATAATACATGAATGCATGATAGAAAGTACTGATAAGCTGATCATACATATCTGACACGTGAATATACAACTGAACGGGCTCAGGAACATGCGGATGAACATGCAATGGTAAAGGTACCAAGTTTGAATTGAAAACGAAGCGTGGAACTGAATACAAAGTTTGGTACTAAAATTTGAACATGGGAACGAGTAAGATCAAAGAATACTGTCACCTTGAACTGAAAATATAGATGAGTCTGAGATTAATCACTCAATATGCATGAGCAAAAACATAAGAACATAACTGAGTCTGGAACATGATACATTAACTAAACTAAGTCTACAATGTATGACATGGATAGAGTATCGTATCATGGACTAAACTGAACCATTGAGTACATGGCTTACTACTGAGTTTTGGAGCTAGAGGGTTGACTCATAAGTAACAATTCCTCTAAGATAGATTCATCAAAGAAAATGACATGTTTAAATCATGAAAGTTTGGGGGCTATAGTGTATCTCCCTCCTTGGGACACTATGTCCCTTGAAGGATGCTGGACTGATGTTGTTGAGATATTGAGGAAGTTGAGGCAATGTATTAGGCATCTATGAATTAGATTATAACTGAACCTCGGGAGTCTGGGATTAATGCATGATGCATGAACTGAACTGAACTTGCAACTACTTAGAGGTTCTACTTGGAATACTTACATTCTATGAGATCTTGGATAGCATGAATAGATGCAAGGCTGAGGAAACAAACTATACAAATCTGACTGCTCGATTGCTAAACTGACTTGCTAGATTTATTAACTAACTCATGCTGAAACATATGTCCAAAGAAAGATATCTAACAATGAATACCATGAACATAAAAGACTGGTAACGTACCCAAATCTAGGTCAGGGAAACTTTCCGAATCATGATAGGTCTGGAGTGCATAAAGTCTATTCTAACGCTGACCACTCTTGGTGCCTTGCTGACGTAACTCTTTACCCCTCTATGCTAGAACTCTACACTCTCGCATCCTATGGCCTGGCTTGCCACACCCAAAGCACACATCATTATCTGCCCTACATGCACCTTGGTGATTCTTACCACACTCTTTGCAAAGCGGATAAGTAAGACTTCTATTCTCACTACCTTGGGCCTCAGATCCTGATGCTCTATTATGACGGTCATATCTGGACTTAGGTGCTAGTGCACTAGCTGAGGATGGAGCTGGGGCTGAAAACTTTTGACTATACTGAGAATAGTTACCACCCTGTGACTTAGGCTGAGCAAAGATGAAACTACCTGTCATTTCCCTCTTGCTCTGTCACTCCGTCATTCAAATCTTCTACTCCTCTATCTGTTGATCATCAGTCATAAGTCTGGCTAAAGTCATATCACTATTCCACATGGTAGATCTACACTCGTTTACCATGCTATCATTCACCCCTGACACGAACTTACTCATCTTGGATCTACTATCTGCAACCACATGAGGGGCATATCTGGCTAATTGAGTAAATCTAAGAGAATGCTCTTTTCCTATCATACTGCCCTACTTGAGAATGATGAACTCTATCACCTTAGCTTCTCTAAGCTCTAGCGGGAAAAATCTATCAAGGAAAGCAGAGGCAAACTTCTCCCACTCTATAGAACCTGCATCATCAAACCTTTCTGACTTCCACTATTTGTACCAAGTATGAGGCACATCCTGCAACTGATATGCAGCTAACTCAGCACTTTCCATAGTAGTCACCCCCATAATAGCTATCACTTTTTGAATATGATCTAAGAATTCCTGTAGGTCCTCATCTGACTTAGACCCCATGAAAGAAGGAGGATTTATTTGGGTAAAGTCCTAAATTCTAGATGCAGCTAAATTGGCCACTGGATTGGATAGAACAATAGCTGGTCATTCATTCTGGGCAGCAACTGACTGAGTAAGAGTGGTGAATGCATTCCTGAACTCCGCATGAGAAACATGATCGCCCAAAGGGTCTTTAGGCTGAGGGGTTGACTGATTCCTATTTCTTCTTTTAGGAGGCATGTTCTATAGAAGAAAAGGAGAAATAGATTAGAATAAGAGTGACTTTAGATTATGCTCACTGGCATGACATGTATACTGAAAGAAGGGAAATAGTTCCTAAAACATCTTATAGCCTCCTACACATAAGTGTGGTTCACAACACACGCATGTACAAGACTCTACTAGATGTGGCTTTCAGACTTCCTAGGACTCTATTGAACCTTAGGCTCTGATACTAAGGTTGTAACACCCCAATTTTCTGAACCAAAATGCTAGACGGTGCTTATGATCCTGAAGGACCACAATCTAACCCATGACTGATATCTATACCTATACACTACAATATAAGATGTAATAATATGGAAAAATATGAACAATAGGCCATAAGGTTCAACTGAATAAAATATCTGACAAATGTAATATCCATAAGGGTGGAAACTACCCAAAAACAACTGAAGTCTGAATCAAATCTGAATTAAATTTGAAAGCCTCTAAATACTGTCTGAGTAAGAAGTTGAAGGAACATGTCTCCAACTAACTCCGTCTAGTAAAAATAATTGAAATAATAAATTAAATAAAATAATATCATCCTCGAATGGATGAGGACTCACTGCAACTCTGCGACTGGAATGCTACTGCCAATCTGGAACACGTGCCTCTGAACCTATGGCGTAACATAAGAGAAAGCACCATAGCACAAATGCATCAGTACGTCTGAATGTACAGAGTATATGAGTGAGATAGGCTAAATACAAGGGGTTATATGCATGAACAATGCTTATTAATATGAATATGAGAATATATACATGTATAAGCAACTATAACTAAACTTTTAGTGATACTAGCTATTGAGTCTAAATACTGATGACATGACTTTACTGATACTAAGATATTGAATAGATGAATGACTATTTCTGACAGTTTGAATTATGAAGAACTAGTCTGATTGACTGTGTCTAACACTCCTAAAACTGAATACTGATAACATAATCTATGACAACTGACATAATTGATATAACTGTGATGATCGACTTGACCGATGTAACTAATAGTAAGCAACTATATTTAATCATCTAAGTTCTGATGGAACTATCTGAGTTTCGCTCTATATGGAGTAACTAAATTTTAGATCAGGCCTATCTAGCGGGTGATCTTTAAATCTAATGATTCTGATACTAATTAACTACAGTTGAGATCAGTCCTATTTAATAGGTGATCTTTAAATCTGATGATTCTGATACTTATTAACTATAGTTAAGATCATTCCTGTCTAATAGGTAATCTTGAAGTCTATTTATAATAAAAAGGATTGACTGTCTCTAATAGTACTAAATCTGTACTGCTGAACTGAGTTGACTATATCTGATAGTCCTAAATTTGTAACTGAAACTATGGGATGTATTTATCTAACTGACATGCCCTATTCTAAACTGACTAGGGTCCAATCTCTTCCCTGAATGGAAGGGTATCAGTATCACGCCACCAATAAAGACAACTGTTGTAGAGTCAGTCCTAATCTAGCGGGTGACTTCTGGGATCAGTCCTATACATATAAATGTGCTAACGGGTGACCCTTGAGTATGCTATTCCTATCTAACGGGTGACATCTCGTACCTATACTGGCTATGTAGTTCTGGAACTTAGGGATTGCTTCTAAGGATCTTCGTCCTTTCTAGCAGTTGAGTCCCCATCCCTAGGCTCACTCAGTGCTGAATCCTACTCTCATCTGGAAGACACTGAACAGGATAACTGAGCTAAAATGAATAACTAAACTGAACTGATTAGCTGAACTGTTACTGATTAACTGAACTAATACTAATGTATTATTTAGAGGAGCTAAACTAAGTTTACTGAGTTTCCTTGATTGAAGAAGCATACTGAGTTCTGAGGACTGACTGAGAGTACTAAAATTACAGAGATCCCTAGGAATACTGTTGTTACTGAGATAACTGAGATTACTGAGTACTGAGGTTACTAAACTACTGAGACTGCTGAGATTTCTAAGTTTTTCTAAGTCACATGACTAACTGGATTCTATAGACCATGGCTTGACTGAGAGTATCGTGATAACATGACATGGTACTAGGCACACAGTTATATTATATTGGGTACAAGTACCCCCAGGACTCGATGGAAGGAAATTGACACACATGACTGACTTGATCATAAGAATAGAGTCCACAATTCACAATATCATAAGCAGGGGATTTCATACTTCACTTGGTTCTAAACATCTTATACATGGAAGGGGATACGCACAACATGTATATACTCGTGTTGCTTCAATACCATGCTCATTCCATATCACAACAATAACATACAACAATAATGTGGAGTTCATGTGGAATAAAAAAGAATAGAACATGGGCTTGTCATTTAAGCACTATTAAGTCATAGAAACATGGATTCTTTCATTCTTGGCATTTAATAGAACACCTTACATCCACAACTTTGGGCATAAGTGTACTTATCAATTTGACAATCTTAATCCATCCAAAATTTATGGGTTTCAACTAACATACTCACATGCTTTATGAAAAACACATCAAGATACAACCTTGAATCCAAACAACAATCATCAACATGATTATAGCCATAACATAAAAAGGAAATCATAATTTATAATTTAAAACATTATTCTTGAGCTCCATGGATGAAAGGGATCCATGGATGAACACTATGCATACCTTAGTGATTAAATATTGAAAGAGATCTAATGTTTCTGAAGGTTCTTGAAGAAATCCTTAGGCTTTCTCTTGAGGAGATATGTAATGCCCCACAAATTCATCTTCCGGTCTGAGCTTTAGAGTGTATTTGGTAAAGAAAAAATTTGAATTAAAATATTTCAGAAATATCCTCCCAAATATGAAATTCTTTGAATCATGCGGGAATCTATTTGATCATGAATTAAGATCATAGAGGTCCCCTAATTCATGGTTGAGTTGAAAGCTTTCCTATCATTCAAGTTTTAGAGACTGTAAAAATTTAAAACAACTACAATCTACCATAACTCAGTGTATATGAAGAACTGGGTGGCTCTCTATAATCAAATAAAATATCTTTGAATTATCTTTCTAACGATACCAATTTCTCCAAAATCCAATATCAGAGCAAAGAGTTATCCCCATTTTATTCCAGCATGTCAAGCTGGAAAATGGTGACAATATTTCTGACGGGCTATCACATTTCTGATGACCTTTTTGACGACGTCGTCACATTTTGACGACATTTCTGATGACATCATCATCCCTGGGCAGAAAGTCAAGAATTTGGACCCCTTTTGTGATGACCATTCGTGACAGCCTATCACGGACTTGACGGCCTATCACGGATAGCGTCAAGTATATTTTTCCAGCAATTTAAGGGCATTTTTGCAAGGGTATTTTGGTCATTTTCCACCTTTTTTGAGCCTCTATAAATATGAGGAACCCTTATTCAAATCCTAATTCAATCATTTTTTTTCAAATTCTCTCAAGGATATCTAGGGTTTCATTCAAGAACCCTAATCTTCCAAAATTCATCCATAAATTCTTCTTGGTTTCTTCAAGAATCAAGTTCCTCATAGTGTGGGCTTCAAGAATTTATTTATTTCAAGTGTGGATAAAGTTTCAAGAACTAAAGTTCATCCAATTTCAATGGTTAAGGTATGTTAATGTTGATTCTTGGGTCCCTTTCATCCAAGAAGCTCAAGAACCCTTTTTAAAACTAAATTTTTTTTATGTTTATGAGTTGTTAATGATTTGTATGAGTTGAAATGAATTTTTAATGTGTTGTTGAGTTTTGATTTGTGTTTGCCTACAAAATATATGAGCTTTGACCCTAGTATGTGGAATTCATGTGATGTTTGTGATAGACCCTCTTGAAGTTGTTTTTCCATGTGATGTGTTCATGAATTTTGGGTGTAGAAATGATTGAATAAGTAAAGAACGTTCCCCATAGGTTTGATAAAGAGATTAGGTGAAGCATAAGGGCCACTATAGTATGTTGAATAGGAAACCCCAAATTGTGAGCTAGTCCATGCATGCCTAGTGTTTGATAAAATACCTTAGTGAGTGAAATGTGCCAAGATAGCATGAAATTCCCAAGTAGGTGTAAAATCGATCATGTCCAGTGGTTGTTGAAAGATCCTAGTGAACAAGTCGAGATATGATGGTTGTAAATTCCCCCAATTATGTGCTCTTAATATATGTTAAGCTTTTAATACATGCCAAGTGGTTAGCAAGTAAGTTATGACATGATAGTGTAAAGTCTCCCCAAGCCATGATATATCCAACCACATGTCAAGATTGATATAGGTATGAAATAGCTGAGGTAAAACCTTGTTGAAGGGACTAGAATCTAGTAGCAGGTTTCCCCTACGTTATTATATGATTATGATTCTGAGATGCTTAAAGTAACTCCTTGGAGACTGTGATACTGAATAGATGTTTGAAATCCTTAAATGCTTGAGGTTATGTTTAATGACTGTGGAAATGAACATATGGCATGATTCCTGAATTACTTTTGAAGATGCTTGAATGATTGTGATGATGGATGAATGCTTGTGATGATGAATGAATGATGATGCTTACTTTTATGATATCGAGTCCTGGGGTATTTATTCCCAAAAATAGAGCTGTTGTCTAGAGCTCGTGTCAGTTTCTAGATAATTCCAATTGAGCCATGATTCTCAGAACTCAGTGAACTATAAACTCTTTATCCTCAGACAAGTGAAGAACTTAAGAAAGCTCAGTAATCTCAAAAATCTCTGTAATCTCTATATCGCTAGTAATTTAGCCTTAGTTCTGTAATTAGCTTAGATCTAATAGTATTCAAGTGATTCAATTCTAATCTTAGAAGTGATTTAAGTAATCTATTCAAGCTGTGTATCATCAGTCAGATACTATGATTTGATGTCTTTTCAGTCAGATACGAAACTAAGTAATTTTAGTGTAACTCAGTTAGATCTTTTGAGAAACATGATTAGTATCAAATTTAGTTCAGTTGTGCTTAGTTAAGAATTTAGTCAAATTTTTTCATTTGGGAGTAGAAACTAGCATCGAGCGAGCTCAAGGATGGGAACTCACCTACTAGTAGAGGGTGTGATTCTTAGATGCAATCTTTGTGCTCCAGAACTATGTAGCTAGCATAGTTTGAGACATCATACCTACTAGTTAAGGGTAGATAAGGTGGCTTGACCTTTAGATGAGGGATCCACCGTTCTTATTTGAGTACCTGATAGATGAGGGTCAGATAAAGATAATGCACATAAAGATAATATCTTTACCCATGGCACGGTATTGGCACCCTCCCAACTGGGAGTAGAGGTTGGACCCCACCTTTGGTAGGTTGGGGTATGTTGATTAAGTGACTACTTCCCACAGTTTCAGTTTCAGATTCAGTCTCAGTTTTAGAATCAATCTTCAGAAATTAGGATTTTCAGATACAACTATTTATCTTTATGAGGAACTCATATAGTTTCGTTGATTCATGGACCATCCCTATAGATAGGCTTGGTCACATATACAGTTGATTGATATCATATTCAGAGATATGCCACCAGAAAGCCTTGATCACATTATCAGATTTCTATTGAATATTCTTGTCGTTAGATTCAGATATAATCATACTTCTTATCATTGATACTTGCTTCTAGAATAATCTGTTAGTAAAGTTGATCTCTAATTCTGCCAGTCGAAAGCAGTAAGCTCAGAGTACAGTCCTTGATGTAAGCATATCTAGATCCTCAGTTACCAGTATCAGAGGAGTCAGTGATTCAGTATCTCAGTGTCAGTAGTGAGTTCAGTCTGCAGTAAAGTGGTATGCGAATTTCAGTATCTAGAGTTGCGATGATTGTGTTCATGTTCTGTGCATTCATGTAAGTTTTCTTATGCAGAATCTTTCATGATTATTCAGTTTAGATATTGTGCATGCATGAGCCCTTGCATTAGCCTACCTCGTCTATATACTTGGTACATTTCTGTACTGACGTATTTACGCTATGGTATTTTATTTGACACTATAGGTTCAGAGGCACAAGATCTAAATTATCCTCAGCAGTTCAGCCCCTGTCAGTAGCAGTAGCAATGAGTCCTTTTCTTTCGAGGATGAATCTCAGTTTACTTTTATTGTTTCAGATTTTGTTTATTTTCAGTTGACGGAGTTAGTTGGGGACCTGTCCCATCAACTCCACAGTTCAGACAATTTAGAGGCTTTTCAGATGATGTATTAGTATTCATTTTTCAGTTTTGAGTATGTATAGATGTGTTGAACCTTATGGAAAGTTTCTGCATTTATTTTAGATATTATGTAGTGTACAGGTACAGATATCAGAAAAGGGTTAGCTTGTGGTCCTTCAGGTCCATAAGCACCGTGTGACATCTCGGAATGGGATCTAGGGGCATTACAAACTTGGTATCAGAGCCTAAAGTTGAGGAGTATCCTAGGGAGTCTGAAAAACAGAATCTAGTAGAGTCTTGTACATGGGTGTGTAGCGCGCCACACTTATATACAAGAGGCTACAGGATGTTCTTAGGAGCAGTTCCTCTTTTTTTAGTGATCATTTTGTGCGAGTGAGCATGAGCTCAAGTTGATCCTCAATCTAATCCACTTCATTCTTTCATTTATAGAGTATGCCTCCTCGCATAGACTTTGTCCATAGGGTTGATGATCGGCCTCCTCAGCCAGTAGATCTTGAAAATGAGAGTGTGTCACATCCAGAGTTTCAGGAAGCTTTCCAGGTGCTAGCCCAAGCAGTGACTAATGTTCATGTCAACCTATAGGCTACAGTCCCACCTCAGCAAGATGGGAATTCTGCCACAGCCAGGCTTAGAAGCTTCATGAAAATAAACCCGCCCAAATTCTGTAAGCTAGTAGTAAGTGAGGATTCGCAGTTATTTCTTGAGGAGGTGAAGAAGATCACCCAGATTATGCATTTGTTAGAGGAGGAGAGTGTTGGGTTAGCATATTATAGGTTGAAAGATATTGCTCATGATTGGGTAGTGATGTGGGACAAAAGTAAAGGAGAGAATGCAACTCTCATGACTTGGCTAGAGTTTTAGAGTGCTTTTTTAGATAGGTTTTTCCCGCTAGAAATGAGAGAAGCTAAGGTAGAAGAGTTTATGAACCTAAGGTAAGGCTCCATGACAGTGAAAGAGTATTGTCTTAAGTTTAACCAATTAGCTAAGTATGCTCTCGACTTTATAGCTGACCCTAGAATGAGTATGAGTAAGTTTTTGACTGGGGTATCAAGTTATGTGTTGAAAGAGTGTAGAGCTGCCATGATCAATAAAGATATGGATTTTTCTAGGCTAATGATTCATGCGCTACAGATTAAGGCAGATAAGATGAAGAAAAGAGGGAGAATGAGTAAGAGAGCCAAAACAGGTAGTCGTGGTTTCTCGCAGTCAGGGTATCAAGGTGGTAGTAGTTCTCAGTATGGTCAGAGATTTTTAGTTCTAGCTCCATATTCAGCTAGTGTACTTGCACCTATATTTGGGGGTGTCAAATTTGAGGGAGCTCCAATCTCCAAAGCCCAGATTAGTACTAGTGGTGTTCGTACCGACCCGTTGTGTGAAGAATGTGGTAAGAATCATAAGGGTGGATGTAGAGCCGGTAGTGATGTGTGCTTTGGATGTGGCGAGACCGGTCACAAAGTTCAAGACTGTCCTAAGCCAGGTCCCCAAAGTCAGCGTAGTCTTCCTTCAGCTCATAATAGATCTTGGAGAGGTTGAACATTCATCCCGAGGAGTTCATCACCCCCCACCATCCCCTTATTTTAGGTTTTAATTGTTGTTGTAGTTGTAGTTGTAAGTTCATTGCAAAGAAGCTTTCATGGCTTTTTAGATAGAAGCTTCATTCTTTTGCCCTTTTTGCTTGTATTTTGTTGTAAATATAGTGTTAAACCATTGTTGCACTGAACTTATGAAATAAGTGTTTGAAATTTTGTTGCAATGCCATTCTATTTGTCTCTACCTTAATTATACAATTATGTTCTTGGCTGAAATTTTGCGATTTCCCCAATTCGATGATGAATAAAACAGTTGTCAGACATCAAAACTAATGGTCTACCTTATATATATACAAATTCATATATGCTAATTGATAATAAATTTGGTCTATCAACGATTGTGTGGATGTCTACTCCATTAATTGCACGTTTGATATAGTATATGATTGACTGAGATCAATAACTACGCGTGACTATCTATGTAATCGATGGATTCCATTATGCAGGTTCATGAAATATAAATAATTAAACAAATGTAATTGTGTCGATTGTAAATCTAGACGGCAAGCTTTGTCACTAATAGATCATACTGTTGGACCTCTTGCATTGACCGTAAATAAAATTGATGCCTTCTCATGCATTGGGTAGATGCTAAACTGTATAGATCCACACTCGGTCAATGCTAAGGTATATACGGGTTGGTGCAACGGCCAAAAAAAATTAGTACATAGTAAAATATATAAATAATTAAATAAGGGAAAGTGATTTGAGGGCCATATATTGTGTCCATTGTAAACCCTAGACTTAAAGCCTTGTCAATAATATACCGCATTGGTTTATTTCTCTTAGTAGTATATTTGGAAAATAAAGGAAAAATTAATTAATAAAATAATAAATAATTGGATTTTATGCAATTAAAGGAGATTGAACAAGTCATGTCATCGTATAAAAGTTCAAGTAAAGTGGAGAATTTGATCAAAGATGTGTGCGGATGGGTAGTGGATGAACAAATGAATTCCTCACAACAAACTTGTGCTTTGGTAAACATTGCCCTAAAGATGTTGATTTTTCAACCACAAGTCATCAACTCACACATCTTTGATCACCACTTTCAATTTACGTGGACTCTCATACAATCACATGACTTGTTTAGGCTCATTTAATTGTATAAAATCCAATTATATATTATTTTATTAATTAAATAATTCTTTTCAAAATATGTGCTAGTCATGGTCTATGAATATGTATCCTCGTCTAGTGCATTTATTAATGAAGTAGTTAGTAGTTTATGCTAGACTATGCTTAGTAATTTACTCGATCTTATATAATCTAGAATAGATTGGGAACTACTTTCACAATTAAATAACTAGACGAGGATATTTATTTATAGACCATGACTAGCATATATTTTGAAAAGGGTTATTTAATTAATAAAATAATATATAATTGTATTTTATACAATTAAATGAGCCTAAATAAGTCATGTGCTCATACGAGAGTCCACGTAAATTGATGCTGGTGATCAAAGATGTGTAAGTTGACGACTTATGGTTGAACAAATGATGAGTTGTGGATGAACAAATGAATTCCCCACAACATACTTGTGATTTGGGTAAACATTACCCTGAGGATGTTGGTTGTACCACCACTACCCATCCTCACACATCTTTGATCACCTTCTACAATTTATGTGAACTCTCATACAATCAAATGACTTGTTTAAGCTCATTTGATTGCATAAAATTCAATTATTCATTATTTTTATTAATGAGGGAAATATTATTAACAAGGCTTTGCGTCTATGATTTACACTGGAGACAATTGATGGACCTCTACGAACCATGATGGCTACTGAATTGGTGATACAATGCAACATATAACAGTAAACTTGTTTGTGTTCATTGTAAATACATGATTTATTCAATCAATCATGCATTCAATCTAAAAATTATAGAGAACAACTTCTATAATATTTGTCATCGACCTTTATAAATTAGGACAATACCTGAACTGGTAACACAATACAAACAACTATTTAATCTAACAAGACAATGGAATAACTGAACATAATTTCATCAGTAAATTCATCATTGACAATGCCAAATATATGCAATTCAATTATCCATAAAACAAAAATCATTAAAAACACCAAAAGCATTAAGATAATTGTTTATTCCAAACCACTGAACTACATGTTATCATCATTGAGTTCCTTAACAATGCCCATCACATCCAATTCATTTTCTTCGTGTTTTTTCTCCTCTTCTTTTACATCTTTCTTCTCATTTACTTTCTTTTATTCTTCTTCTTATAATTTATTTTCTTCTTCAATATTTTCGTCCTCCTGTTCATCCACTCCTTCTTCATCAACTAACTTCCCGTTTTTCTCTTTTTTCTTTTATTTTCTCATCATTTTTTGCTTTTTCTTCAGTTGTCCTCTCCTCATCTGCTTCTTCTTATTCTTCTTATGCTGAATCTTCTTCATCTACTGCCTTTTCCTCTTCCTTTCTTCTTCTTTCATCTCTTCTTCAGCTTTTTCATCTGCTGTAGCAATATAAGTCACTACGATTGGAGGTTCTTCAAGGTTTACTTGATGTCAGCTATGAGGGGGACTATCGAGGTACACTTCTTTGTTTTGAAAGGATTACAAAAATTATGCAAGAAAATTAAATCAGAATAGAGAAAAATAAATTAGTTTACCTTCATCTTGATGCTTCTTCTTATTCTTCTCAATTCTCCTTAACCTCTCATCCCTAACAAAAAAAGAAATATCCAGAATACTTTTCTCGAGCACAGTAACCCACTTACATAAGTCATCATCATTAGAAGTGTCGGGTGTAGTTTTGAGTCCACTTGAACTTGCATGATCACAAGCACGTGATGAACTTAGAACATAATTGTGACCACCTAAATCTTCGTCTTTGTCCGTGACCTTTGCTGATAAAGTTAGGACAGTCACACCTTTTAGCTGCACCTTCAAGGTATCGATGGACATATCCTTAACTTCTATAATGCCCTGAGATCCCAACCCGAGATGTCACACAGTTCTTATGGACCCAAAGGACCACAAGCTAACCCTTTTATGATATCTGTACCTGTACCCTGCATAATATCTGAAAAATGCAGAAACTTGCCATAAGATTCAACATATCTATACATACTCAAAACTAAAAACTGAATACTAATACATCCGTCTAAAAAGCCTATAAACTGTCTGAATTGTGGATTTGATGGGACAGGTCCCCAACTAACTTCGTTAACTAAAAATAAACAAAATCTGAAACAATAATAGTAAACTGAGATTCGTCCTTAAAAGAAGAGGACTCACTACTACTGCTGCTGATAGGGAGTGAACTGCTGAAGATAATCTGGATCCTGTGCCTCTGAACCTATGGTGTCAAATAAAACACCATAGCATAAATGCGTCAGTATAAAAATATGCTAAGTATGTATACGGGGTAGGCTAATGCAAGGGTTCATACATGCACAATATCTAAACTGAATAATCATGAAAATGCCGTATGAGAACACATACATGAATGTACAGAACATGAACACAATTATCATAACTCTAGATACTGAAACTCAAATACCACTTTACTGCAGACTGAACTCACTACTAACACTGAGATACTGAATCACTAACTCATCTGATACTGATAACTTAGGATATGGATGTGCTTACATCAATGACTGAATTCTTGCACTTACTGCATTCGACTGATAAGATTAGAGATCAACTTTTCTAACAGATGATTTTGGAAGCTTTATCAATGATAAAAAATATGATTATATCTAAATCTGACAACAAGAATACTTAATAGAAATCTGATACTGTGATCAAGCCTATCTAACAGCATATCTTTGAATATAATATCACATAACTGTATGTGAGATGAAGTCTATCTGATGGGATGGCCCAAAAAGCAATGGAACTATCTGAGTTGCTCACAATGATAGATGACTGTATCTGACAGTCCTAATTTCTAAAGACTGATTCTAAAACTGAGACTGAATCTGAAACTGAAACTGTGGGAAGTAGTCACTTAACCGACATTCCCCGATCTACCACATATGGGGTCCAACCTATTCCCCAGTTTGAAGGGTGTCATTACCGCACCACTAGTAAAGACAACTCTATGTGACCCTCATCTATCAGGTCTTAGAACGAGAATGTTGGAGCCCTCATCTAGCAGGTCAAGCCACCTCATCTACCCTCATCTAGCAGGTATGATGTCTCTCATCCACCCTTAACTAATAGGTGTGATTTCTCAACCTATGCTGGCTACGTAGTTAAGGAGAACAAGGTTTGCTTTTAAGAATCACACCCTCTGCTAGTTGGTGAGTTCCCATCCTTGAGCTCGATCAGTGCTAGTTTCTACTCCCAACTGAAAGACTCAGAACTGAATTCTCAACTGAACACTGGCAGAATTGAATCTGAAACTGATCATATTACTCAAAAGATCTGACTGAGTTACGCTGAGATCACTTAGTTCTATATCTGACGAAAAAGATATCAAATCATGGTATATTACTGATGATACAGAGCTTGAATAGATTAATCGAATCGCCTCTGAGATTAGGATTTAATCACTTTAATACTATTAGAACTGAGCTGATTACAGGTTTGAGGCTAGATTACTAGCAATATAGAGATTACAGAGATAACTGAGATTACTGAGCTTTATTAAGCTTCGCACTTGTCTGAGGATACAGAGTTCTATAGTTCACTAATTTTTGAGAATCATGGATTGATTGGAATTATCGAGAAACTGACGCGATCTTTAGATAACAGATTTATTTTCAAGTATAAATACCCCCAGGACTCGATAGCATAAAAGTCAGACATAATAATTCTTCATCACAAATAATTCATGCATCATCATGGTCATCCATTCATCACTACATTCACTCATTCATCATTACAAGCATTCATTCATCATTACAATCATTTATGTATCATCACAATCGTTAAAGCATCACTTCAAGTAGTTGGGCATCATAACATACTTTCCCTCTCAAGATCCTTAGGAAATTTCATTAAGCATTTAGGAAACATAGACCTCTATTTATCATCACAACCGTAAAAGGGTCACTCCAAACCTTTAAGAATCATCAATATCGGTTCACCATCATATACTAGCCGAGGGAAGACATGCTATTAGATTACACCCCATTCTGCGAGATCTTACATCAAGTACTTCATACCTATATTAGTCTTGTCATGTATTTGGATATCACTTGATTTGGGGGAAACTTCATACTAACACGTCACTAGTTACTTGCCAACCACTTGACATATATTAAAAGCTTAGCATATATCAAAGAGCATAAAATTAGGGAATTTACAACCATCATATCTCGACTTGTTCACTAGGGTATTTCAACAACTACTAGACACGACCGATTTTACACCTACTTGGGGATTTCATGCTATCTTGGCACATTTCACTCACTAAGGCATTTTATCAAACACTAGGAATGCATGGACTAGCTCACAATTTGGGGTTTCCTATTCAACATACTATAGTGGACCTTATTCTTCACCTAAGCTCTTTATCAAACCTATGGGGAACGTTTTTCACTTATTCAACCATTTCTACACCCAAAAGTCATGAACACATCACATGGAAAAACAACTTCAAGAGGGTCTATCACAAACATCACATGAATTCCACATACCAGGGTCAAAGCTCATAAATTTTGTTGGCAAACGTAAATCAAATCTCAACAACACATTAAACATCCTTTTTAACTCATACAAATCATTTACAACTCATAAACATAAAAATCTTTTAGTTTTAAAAAGAGCTCTTGATCTTCCTGGATGAAAGGGACCCAAGAATCAACATATACATACCTTAACCTTTGAAATTGAATGAGCTTTAGTGCTTGAAACTTCATCCACACTTGAAATAAATAAATTCTTGAAGCACACACTATGAGGAACTTGATTATTGAAGAAACCTTGAAGAATTTATGGATGAATTTTAGTAGAGTAGGGTTCTTGAATGAAACCCTAGATATTCTTGAGAGAATTGGAAGAGAAAATGATTGAATTAGGGTTTGAATGAGGGTTCCTCATATTTATAGAGGATAAAAAAAGATGGGAAATGACCAAAATACCCTTGCAAAAATGCCCTTGAATTGCTAGAAAAATATACTTGACGCCATCGTGATAGGCCGTCAGGTCTGTGATAGGCCGTCATGAATGGTCATCACAAAAGGGGTCCAAATTCTTGATTTTCTATCCAGTGCTGACGACATCATCAAAAATGTCATTAGAATGTGATGACATCGTAAAGAAGGTCGTCAAAAACGTGATAGCCTGTCAAAGACGTTGTCACCATTTTCCAGCTTGACATACTGGAATAAAATGGGGATAACTCTTTGCTCCTATATTAGATTTAGGTGAAATTGGTATCGTTGGAAATCTAATTCAAATATATTTCATTTGATATATATAAAGTCACCCAGTTCTTCATATATAATGAGTTATGGTCAATTTAAGTTGACCCAAATTTTGACAGTCACTAAAACATGAACGATAGGAAAGTTTTCAACTCATTCATGAGTTAGGGGACCTCTATGATCTTAATTCATGCTCAAATAGATTCCCACACAATTAAAAGTATTTCATACTTGGGAGGATATTTCTGAAATATTTTGACTCGGATTTTCGCTTTACCAAATACGCGAAGAGGATTTTACGGGGCATTATATCATCTCCCCCTTGAGAACATTCATCCTTGAATGTCGTTTAATAGAATAAGATTACAGATCAACAGAACTTACTCAAGAAATGGAAATATCTCACATCAGGACTACGCAACTGGAACAACTGACTTATAGAGTTCTCACACTGGGCATGTATATCTGATGCATGGAATACTCGACTGATGATACTCATAGTTGAATTCTCATAATACACATACATATCTGATGCATGGACTCATAACTGGGGTGATCTCATGAATAGACGACTGACCACACACTGACAAGATGAACTCTTTCTACTAAGTGAGCATATCTAATGCATGAATGTCCGGCTAAGCAGACTTTTTAAAGCACAACTTGACAATGAAACAATGATTGATACTAACTTTATACAAAAAATTTAAACATGCATCAAGATGAATCTAATGGCATGCAACATCATAATACCATGGGGTATCTCCTCTTGGGACTCTATGTCCCTCTAAACATACTTTGCTAAAATACTGGAGCGGTGCGCAGGGCACCTACAGACTGGGTCATAATTGATCGATCAAGATTTGAAATTTATGCATGACTCATGCTAACATATAAGCTCAAAATGAGAGAAAAGGATATATCAATGCATAACATGAAGATGAAGGGCTCATAACATATCCGAATCATTTTCAGGGGATCTTTCCCGATCAAGGCGAGCCTGAAGTGCATATAATCTATTATGAGCTGAATGAAGACTATACCGACTTCGGGGACCTGGCTTGGGATAGTCTCAAACTTTGTGATTGGCTCGCCACATCCAAAGCACATATCACTACCGGCTCTACATACATCCTTATGATTCTTACCACATTCTTCGCACAACGGATAGGTACGAACACCACTAGTACTACTCTGGGATTTGGAGCATAGTGCTTCCTCAGATCTGACACCCCCAAAACACAGGTATGGGTGCACTAGCTGAAGATGGAGCTGGAACTAAAACTCTCCAACCATACTGAGAACTACTACCACCTTGAGACCCTGACTGCGAGAAACCACGACTACCTATCTTGGCTCTTTTACTCACTCTCTCTCTTTCTTTCATTTTATCTTCCTTAATTTGTTGCATTCATCTTTAGCCTAGAAAGATCCATATCTCTATTGAGCATGGTAGCTGTACACTCTTTCAACAAATCACTTAATACCCCAGTCAAAAACTTACTCATACCCGCTCTAGGGTCAGCTATCAAGTTGGGAGCATACTTAGCTAATTGGTTAAACTTATGTCAATACTCTTTCACTATCATGGAGCCTTTCCTTAGGTTCATAAACTCTTATACCTTAGCTTCTCTCATTTCTAGCGAGAAAATCCTATCTAGAAAGGCACTCTGAAACTCTAGCTAAGTCACGGGAGCTGCATTCTCCCATCTACTTTTCTCCCATATCACTACCCAATCATGAGCAATATCTTTCAACCTATAAGATGCTAACTCAAAACTCTTCTTATCTCACACATGCATAATTTGGGTGATCTTCTTTACCTCCTCTAGAAATAACTGTGGGTCCTTACCTACTACTGACCCAAAGAATTTGGGCGGGTTCATTTTTATGAAGCTTCTAATCCTGGTTGCGAAAGAATTCCTATCTTGCTGAGGTGGTACTACATCCTTACGGTTGCCATGAATATTAGTCACCGCCTGGGCTAGCGCTTGGAAAGATGCCCAAAACTCTGCATGTGACACACTTTTATTTTCAGGATCTACTGGCTGAGGGGGCTGATCATCAACCCTATGGACAAGGTCTCTGCGAGCAGGCATACTCTGTAATTGGTAGAAAGAAGTGGATTAGACTAAGGATCAACTTGAGCTCATGCTCACTCGCACGAAATGATCACTGAAAGAAGAGGAACTACTCCTAAGAACATCATGTAGCCTCTTGTACATAAATGTGGCGTGCTACACACCCATGCACAAGACTCTACTTGATGTGGCTTTCAAAATCCCTAGGATAGTCTTGAACCTTAGGCTCTAATACCAAGTTTGTAACTCCTTGAGATCCCATCCCGAGACGTCACACGGTGCTTATGGACCCGAAGAACCACAAGCTAACCCTTTTCGGATATCTATACCTGTACACTACATAATATCTAAAAAATGCAGAAACTTTCCATAAGGTTAACACATCTATACATACTCAAAACTAAAAACTGAATACTAATTCATCCATCTAAAAAGCCATTAAATTATCTGAACTGTGGAGTTGATGGGACAGGTTCTCAACTAGCTCTGTCAACTGAAAATAAACAAAATTTGAAACAATAATAGTAAACTGAGATTCATCCTCGAAAGAAGAGGACTCACTTCTACTGCTTCTGACGGGAACTAAACTGCTGAGGATAATCTGGATCCTATGCCTCTGAACCTATGGTGTCAAATAGAACACCATAGCGCAAATGCGTCAGTACAAAAATGTACCGAGTATGTCGACGAGGTTGGCTAATGCAAGGGTTCATGTATGCACAATATCTAAACTGAATAATCATGAAAATGCAACATGAGAACACATACAAGAATGCACAGAACATGAACACAATTATCGTAACTCTAGATACTGAAACTCAGATACCACTTTACTGCAGACTGAACTCACTACTGACACTGAGATACTGAATCACTGACTCATCTAATACTGATCACTGAGGATCTGGATGTACTTACATCAATGACTGAATTCTTGGACTTACTGTTTTTGCTTGATAGGATTAGAGATCAATCTTTCTAACAGATGATTTCAGAAGCTTTATCAATGATAAAAAATATGATTATATCTAAATCTGACAACAAGAATACTCAATA
>NC_061115.1:31593639-31656625 GCF_002878395.1 Capsicum annuum
TGAGGAAAGGTCTCATATATCCAAGCTTATAATCAATAGAAGCATAAGTAAATCTATAGGGTCTATGTATTATTACATAAATAGGTAAGAATCTATAATAAATCAATAAGATGGTTGATTATAAGTACTAGAAATGCCCAGGGAAAACCATATAATGCGTACGATGTATTATTCCTCTTCACAAATGCTTCTTTATGCTTGGTCAAATCAATCTTCTTTTTCAAATAGCTCAATGTCATCCCAAATGACTCTTTTCCCCATGGATACCCCTCGAAGAAATCTAAATCAGCCGCCATCTTGATGTGGTCTAAATCCACCTTTTTTTATGGGTCCTTTGCTAGCAGCATCAAGTACACGAACTAAACCAAAGCACACTTCAACTTTTGTTCATTAATCAACCTGTTACCTTTGATCAGGCTAACCAACCTTGAGGAAGTAATGCTCTTGTTCTTTGTCACCTTGAAATAAAATTTTTTGCCATTTTAGAGGACTTTGTTCATTTTTTATTCACGGGGGATATACTAAACAATTCAGCCCCGTAATCAGAGAAAATTCCTTTAAGCCAAAAAAAGTTGGCTTACCATTCACACAAAACCAAATTTCATGTAGTTTTTATTATTTTTGATACGTCGCAGCAACACATAATGGACCATTTGTCCATTAAAGTTAAAATGTTCTAGCATATGCCTCAATTGTCTGAAACACGTCTTCTTAAAATCAGCATACAACGTTTGTTCAACAAGAATCCTTGTAAACTCTCGATAGACCGTTATTCTTGCTCTTATAGAAATCTTTAATGGGAAAAAACCTAGTTCGTCCATCCAAGTTGTTAGGACGTACGACTCAATGGAGATATCTCTCGCACAAATTGGCAAGGATAGGGGGTCATCCTCCTCACTGTCTTTACTATCTCTCCTATCCTCATCTTTACCACTATAACTTTCACTTTCTTCTTTATTTTTCCTTTCCCTTTTCCCTTCACTATCCTCAACATCATCACTCATGTACTCTACTTTTATCATATTTGAAAATATCGACAAGGATTTTTTATTCAGTTTCTGACACAGGTTCATCGACTACAAATTTTTTACACTTTAAAGTTTTGGAAACTTCTTTGTCTTTTCATTTTCTACTACTAGAAGCAGTGGAAGCAGGCCTTTTAACTACTCTATGAACTCTCACCATTTATGATCTACAACCAAAAATGAATCTGTAGTGGTTGATTTATAGACCACAAGTCTATTAATAAAAATAGAAAAATGAAGCAAAACAAATCTGCAGTGGTCGATCTATCGACCACTGGTCTATTAAGAAAAATGGGAAACCACCTCGGATCAAACATGTAAATCAAGTTTCAACTTCTCTAGATATTGGCAGTGTAATTCACAACAATAAGAACACCATTCAAATGGTTCCAATTCAGTACAACAAATTCAAAATCAATACACAATATAAATACAAAATTTTTCTTGTCATCATCCAAAGAAAAACACGATTAAACATGTGAAATCGACAATGTTAACTAAAAGAACTCAAATTTCGACTAAAAGAACCCTAATACAAAGAGAAAATAAAAAAATGTACTAAAATGGATCTAAACTGATCGGGGAGGAAGATTAAACTACCTGAGTAAGAGAAACTGAAAATTTTTGACTTGGGAAGCAAGGTCGCCCCAAACTTTTTTTTTCAAAAAATATCAAGAAAAATCCGGAGAAGAAGAGGATTTGAGGAGACAAAAAAGTTTTTGAATTTATTAAATAATTTTAATAAATGTTTGAAAAAATAATAAATATAAAAAGGGATCATATTGTATTTTTTATAAAGTTGTATTCTCCAGATTAAGTTTTCAAAGTAAGCTGTTGGAAATTTTCAACAGACATTTTAATTTGTTGCGACAAATAACTGAGTTGTTGGAAGTTTTCAAACATATATTGAGATATCTGTTGCAACAGATTACCTATCTGATGTAATTCTCAAATAGATATTTGCATCTGTTGTGACAGATGACTGAGCTATTGGAAAATTTTAAATAGATACTGATATCTGTTGCAACAGATGACATATTTTTTTGAAAATCTTTTTTAAAATTTTTTAATACTACTAAGGCGGTAAAAAATATTTCTTCGATAACTCAAAAATCCCCTCCTTGAGTAATCTTATCTTGTCTTTTCAATGTCACCCCTCTTCCTCGAGCCCCTCAAGTTATTAATGAATACTTAAACCCATGTCTAGAATTATCTCTCCTTCAGGCCTAAATTTATTCATCTCTCTTCTTTTTCTTTCTCTCCTCTTTAGGGTTATCACAACTGTCTCTTTTATTTTTCTCTCCTCTTTCTCATAAGCATTCTTTCTGATCTCAGCTGATCTATATCTTTTCTCGACTAAAATTATTGTTTCGATCCCCTTGCTTTTCATATTGTAGGTACGGTTCACTGTTACTATTTCATTCTTGTCTTCCTCTTTGCAAGTTATTTAAATTAGTTATTTTTTATGTATTTTTTAATTTAACTACCCTTTACTCATATCATATTTATTTAAAAAAATTGAAGAAAAGACTACTTTAAGTCTTGAATGAACGAATCATTGTTATTATTAAAATATGCAAAAAAAATCATTTGTTTGGAGAAGTTTAAAAGCCTTGTTGGCATAATTTTTTGCATGATTTTATTTTTTTCTTTGTTTTTGATGATGTTATTGATGTTGTTGGTGGAGTTGGTGTTGTTAGAACTTGTGGTGTGTTATTGTTGATGGTGTTATTGATGTTGGTGGTGGGGTTGGCGTTGTTAGAACTTGTGATGTGTTGTTGTTGATGGTGTTGGAACAAATGACGTTTCTTTATTGTTGATGTGGTTTCTTTGTTTTTTATTTGTTTTTGATGTTGCTGTTGACTGTTGAAACAAATCAAACCACTACCATGGCTAGTTTGATGTATTCCAACAATTTATACATCTGTTGTAATAGACTCCACATCTATTGCAACAGCTTATCCATCTGTTACAATAGATTTATAATCTGTTGAACAAATGGGAAGTTGGTGCAACAGATGTAGAGCCTGTTGCAATAGATTGGCAATCTATTGCAATAGATAGATAATATTCTTTTTGTTCTCCTTTTGTTTAACTAGATTTGTTTTTATCTTATTTGAAGATATAAGGAAATAAATGTTGATCAACTTTTGCCCGACCAACACAAGAGGCTACAGTAAAGATGGGTTCGGAGAAATAAGTTGCTTGCAGATAAATCACTTCATATATGGGAGGTATGTATTATTGATAATATTATCGGTTACCGTGTAGACACATATAGAGTAAACTGATTTTGTGAGTGTTGTTTTTTACCGAATAAGCATTGCTCATTCAAACAAAATATCTGCAATTTTATAGTTAAGTTTTATAGGTCCGAACTGATAAGGCTGAGGGACCATGAATATGGTTCTGATACTATGTTAAGATTTAATGATGCTTGTTGCTCGTGTCAATGTGTTAAGCTTTGTGAAGTGATCAAGTTTTGGTGGAATTGTAAAAATATTCGGTAGCGATTAGACTAACTTTCAGGGTGCATTGGATTCTGAGATGACCTTCAAAGCCTCCCACTACTTCAACCAAGAACGAAAATCAATATATTTATTGCCCTAGCCCAAATTTATATGGTTAGGTTGTTCAGGATGATGATTATACGCCAGAAAGAGCCGTAGGAGAATACTTGCAAGGGAAAGGGGGAGTTGATGAAAGCCTATATCATCTAAGAGCTAATTAAAGATTAAAACATAGGGTAGCAAGGAACTTCTAGTTAATCTGGCCGATTTAGCTGAATTAGAACACAAGAAATATGAATCAAGTGCAAATATGAAAGTGTATCTAGTACTAAAAATCTGTTTGTTGTATCTTTGAAAGAAAATTAGTGCAGCTGGGCACTTTTCTGGGGAGATGCGACTAGGTAGCGTGGTCGGGATGATCACCTACATAGAAAATAGCAAAACATAAAGAAAGCAGCTTTGCAGGCACCGAGGGTTAAATGATATACCGTAAGTAAAGAAAATTTGGCCCAAGAACAATTGCATTTAAAATAAGCAATATAAGATAAGGCGGCAATTTCTAAATTTTAAATTGCATCCCATGCCATCTTGTTTGTGGTTCCGATTAGGTCTACTACTACTGACCTAATTGGAACCACAAACAAGATTGAGTATCATTAATTCCTTAGCAATGTGGATATAATTAATTGTGTTTTCTTGCCTTAGCATGTTTTCAACATATCTTGGAGAAGATCGGATGCTTGTTGTAGTATGTGAATCCCAATAATTTTCAAGCTTGCCTTCAACTTGCTGATTTGGTATTCAATCTTGTCATTGTCATCTTTGAGGTCACTGTAGAGTTCTTTGTCTTTTGAGAGCATTCAGAAGGATTAAATGATACATGGAGGGTCTCTATGTTTGTTTTAGGTCAACATTTTAATGCAGACTGAAGCAGTGGTCCCAACAGTTAAACAGCTCACTTTCTCGAGCGTTGTTTAATGCATCTTGTTCTACAAACCTTCAAAGAATAGCCAAAACGATAGCCTATCAAATCCTTTGAAGTTTGGTTGAAAAATTTTCATTGAAAAATACTTAAGAAAGTTAGTTATTCAACTGTTGGGACCACTGCTTGAGTGTTCATCAAAACGTTAACCTAAAACAAACATAGCGACCCTCCATGTATTATTTAAGCCTTCTGAAAAAAGGCTTCTAGAAACCTTCTTAAGGTCTTTTACAATGCCACAGCTTCAAAGAAAGTGTTCCTCCCTAATTGACCAGCTCACAAAAGACTAAGAACTCCACGCTAACCTCAAAGGTGGCAATGGCAAGATTGACTACCGAATCAGCAAGCTGGAGGCAAGCTTGATAATTATCGGGATTCACATACTATAGCAAGCATCTGATCTTCTCCAAGATATGTTAAAAGCATGCTAAGGCAAGAAAACACAATCAATTATATCTATATTGCTAAGGAAGAAATGATACTCAATCTTGTTTGTGGTTTCGATTAGGTCAATAGCAGTGGACCTAATCTAAACCACAAACAAAAAGGCATGGGATGCAATTTAAAATTCAGAAATCGCCGCCTTCGCTTAGATTGGTTACTTTAAATGCAACTATTCTTGGGTTAAGTTTTCTTTACTTACGGTACATTATGTCAACCCTCGGTGCCCATAAAGCTGCTTTTTTTATGTTCTGTTATTTTTTATATAGGCGATCATCTCGACCACGCTACCTAGTCACAGTTCCCCGGCAAAGTTCCCAGCTTCACTAATTTTCTTTCGAAGATACAACAGATGGATTTTTAGTACTGGATGCACTTTCATATTTGCAATTGATTCAGATTTCTTGTGTTCTAATTCAGCTATATCATCCAGATTATCTAGCAGTTCTTTGCTACCCTATGTTTTCCTCTTCAATTATCTCTTATATGATATAGGTTTTCATCAACTCCCCTTTTTCCTCGCAATTATTCTCCTACGGCTCCTTCTGTGTATAATCATCTTCTCGAACAACCCTTCTATGTAACTTTGGACGAGGGGAATTTCTATTGGTATTCTGTTTTTGTTTGATGCAAAGTGATGCTTCGAAGGCCTTCTTAGAATCCAATGCACACTTAAATTTAAATTCAATCGTTATTGGATCTCTACAATGACACCAAATATTGATCCCTTTTCAAAGCTTGACACGTATAAACATGAGCAACAACCGTCACTAATTCATAACAGGGTATCGACACCATCTTTATGGGGCCTTCAGCCTCATCAATTCGAACCTATCAAACTAAACTGTACAATACAGGATCTTGTTTGAATGACCAATGCCTAATCGGGTAAAAACTGTATTGACAAAATCATTGTACTTTATGTGTGTTATCCCATTGACCTTATCAATAATACATTACTCCCACACATGAAAGTGGATCCATCCAGCTGCACACGCCTTATTCTCTCTAGCCCATCTATGGCTTAATTTGAATAAACAGATTACTAACCTGTTGGAATAGATGACACATCTGTTAAATTATCAACCAATTATAGACATCTATTATGACAGATGATCAATATGTTGCAATATATGATGTATGTGTTGGAAAAATCAAATAGATAAATCCATCTATTATAATAGATTGTTAATATGTTGTTAATTTTCAAACAGATATAATATATTTTGCAACAGATTACCCATCTGTTAGATTTATTTTAAAGTAATTTTTTTTCATTTCAAATTCAATAAAAAATAAAATGTTGTATTTAGATTAGTTTTTTAAATTTACATATTCGAAAAGTCACCAGTTTTATTTAATTGAGGGATGTATTTATAAATAACTCCACTTCTAGTTATGGCTGATCTGGATTTGGACAAGGTGATTTTGCGGTGACTCCTTGTGGGAACTTGAAAGACAGATTCATAAACTTCGGTGGGAGTTGGGCGACATAAGAGCAAGGGTGAGGAGGGCCCTGCTGCTGCAATAATGATAGTAATAATAACAGTAATAATAATAATTAGGTTATCTTTTTTCTTTTATTATATCGGATCTACCCAAGGATATTTTTTTTATTGTATATATTTGTATATAATGGATTCAAAAGTCTATGTTTGGTTGACTTTGGATTTATAATTCTTATTTAATATTTACTTTTCATTCAGTCTATTCCTTATTCTTAACATGTCAGCGGTTGGAGGTAGGGATTGAGCGTTTGTGGCAATGGATGAACCATATGTTGCAATGGATGGTTAATCTGTTGCGACAGATGGATCATATGTTGTAGCAGGCGGTTATTAATAAAAAAAAGGGTTATTATTGTTATTGAGGGTGAAAGTCATGACTTTTTGATTATTCAATATGAAAAATAGTTCATAAATAAATAATAAGAAAATAAATGATAAACACAATTTATAACCGTAAAAGAACGGTTATTTAGTTTTAATAACTGATCATGACTTTTCATCATTTTTGTTTTTAAATTATTTATTTATTATATAATAAAAGAGTCACAAGATTGGATTAAGGTATATGATGATTGTTAAAAAAAGGTGAACAGTTGGGACTTTTTGTAAAAAAAACTCACCAGTTTCATTTAATTAAGTCATTTATTTTCACAGAAAATAATATGAAAATAAATGATAAACACAATTTATAACCGTAAAAAAATAAATTTAATTTGAATAATTGATGTTAATATAAAATAGGCGACAAGTAGTGACTTTTCGCTATTTTTATTTTTAAAATTGTTCTTTAAATTTATATAATGAAAAATTTGGATTAGTGATATGATAATCATTAAAAAAAATAGATTATATGTTGCAACAGATATATTATCTGATGCAATAGGTTGTCGATTTGTTGCAACAAATGTTATATCTGTTGTCACAAATGGATTATCTGATGCAACAGATGGTGCAACAGATGGTATATTTGTTGTGACAGATAGATTATCTGATGCAACAGACGGTTTATTTGTTGTTGCAGATGTGTTATCTGATACAACAAATATAGAATCTATTGTCACAACTCAATAAAAAGGGTTACTGAAAAGAACTAATTACTAATAATAAGTTGATACGTATGACTCATCACAATAATCAAAAAGTTAGTCAGCAGCTTCATTTAATTAAACCGTAACTTTTTAAAGTAATGGAACAGTCACCAGTTTCTATGTAATTAGTAAATAGAGGTGAACAGTCGCGCCATTTTGCCTAACTCATTCAAATTCAATCCTCAATAAATAGGTCTCTCCTTACTGATTCATTCTACTAAATTTATTTCTTGCTTTTTGTCTTTCATATTACACCTTCAACCACTTTCTCTTCCCTGGCTCAGGTAAGTTTTTTTCTTACTTTTTGTGTAAATATACATAATTGGTAGTGTAAGTTGTACAACATTTGGATTCTTTACTTTACTTTTGTTTTAATATTTTTTGTCAATTCATTCATTTTCTAGATATGGCTGATCCAGTGTGGGACGTTGCTATTTTACAAAACACCATGCGGGAGCTTTAAACTCAGGTTCATGACCTTCAATGGAAATTGTCTACAATGAAAGCCAGGATGCTCCGAGAGATTCGGAGGCTGAGGAGGGCACTGCTTATGCCGATTGAAGATTGGCCGACTGGCAATAATGATAATAATAATAATAATAAATAAATTTTTTTTTAGCCTATGTATTTTTATTTTTTTTTGTTTCATAAAAAATTTATGTTTGATCGACTTTGACGTTTTAATTCTTATTTATTTTTCATTCTGTCTATTTCTTCTTCTCAACAAATATGTCGACGATTAAGGAATATTTGAATCCTGTAGAAATAGCAAGAGTTGAAACTTAAAACTTGACCCAATGCATACATTAATACTCAAGTATAGACCTCTATTAGATCATATTAATTAAGCACTTAGTAAATTATTAAATTTTATAAAATAAAAACACGAAAATAAAAACTATAATATACCCAGTATAATATAATCCCACAAGTGGGATCTGGGGAGGGTGGTGTATCCCCAGACCATAACTCCTACCTCGTGAAGGCAATTTTTTTAGCCTATGTATTTTTATTTATTAAAAAATTTATGTTTGATCAACTTTGACGTTTTATTTCTTATTTAATTTTAAATCTGTCTATTTATTCTTATCAATAAACATGATGATGATTAATAAATAATTTGAATCCAGTATCTATAGCAAGAGTTGAAACATATGGGTTATGTGTTAGATTTTTTACAGGAGTTGTGTTGTGACAGAATAAAGATCTGTTGCACCAAATAAATAGTCTATTGTAACAGATATTTATCTGTTACAATAGAATAATTATTTATTACAACAGATAATACGTCTGTTACAATAGATTAACATATGTTTAATTCATGTTACGGACACTAAAGAACCATAAACATGAATCCAACATATGAGTCTTCTGTTGCAATAGAATATGTATCTGTTGCAACAGACTAAGTGATCTATTTAAATTATGGGCTCTTATGTTGTATTCATGAACGAGTTCTATCCATTGTTGAAAAAACAGCAGTAGCAGTGTACCCAAATGACAAATTCAACTAAAAATCATAATTTTACTTACCAAAGTCACCTATGAACTAATGCCAAAGTGCAAAGTGATGTACGAAATAAAATTTCACCTAAAAATTGGTCAAGTACAGTAGTAAAAAAAACAACAATGGCCAACAAGAAGAAGAAGGTGATGATGATGATAATGAAGTAGAAGATGATGATAATGAAGAAGAAGATAATGAATAAAGCAGCAGCAACAATGAACAATAAAAATTGTGAGGAGAGAGAAAACAAGAACAGATGAGAAGAGAGAGAAACGTGCCTTTTTTCCTTTGTTCTTCATTATATTAACTAACATTTGGATCAAAGTATAAATTTAAAAACTTATGGGTTATTTTGAAATTTCTCCAACTTTCTTAATTCATAATAAAGTAATTGTCACCTCCACTCAATTATTAAGACTTGAGTCACCTACACCTCATTTTCAAACTCTTTGGTCACCTATAGCTCAAAACCCCTTCTAACTATTATCTTTAATTTAGGATGTTAAAATTTTTAAATCAAAATAATATTATTTTTTTTAGGTGAATCCTTTTTGGAACAAAAAAAAACATGTGAATCCTTTAACTTCCTTTTGTTTAGGACATCTTTTAACAATTTTCATTTTTAATTATTATAATTCAGAATGTTAAAAATTTTAAATCAAAATAATATTCTTTTAACGTGAATCCTTTTTAGAACAAAAGAAACATGAGAATTCTTTAACTTTGTTATAAATGTAACATATATAGTGAATGTCTACTTTATCATATATAGTGAATACCTACTTTACCATATATTGTGTATGCCTATTTATGGAAAAGTTACAAACCCCAAGGTTAGTTTTCTCCTATAAATAAAGGGTTTTCCTTCATTGTAATTTATCCCTATAGAGAAATAATAATCTCTCTCTCTTCTCTTTATTTCTTCTTGTATTTACTTTATATTTCATAACACGTTATCAGTACGAGACTCTGCCAAACAAGATGAGATTATAAATCTAAAGATAATTTCAAGGTTAGTAATTCCTTATATTATCTATCTTTTGCTACTAATAATATAATTATTATTGGATTTGAGGAAAAATAATTGATTTGGAACTATTATGTTTTAAATTTATTCGTCAAGAATAATATTATCAAAAGGGATGATAATACATTGGGTTCAAGTCCCATCGATTTATGCCTAAGACGTCTTTATATGGATGAGACGTTGAGTTCGAATCTCAATGCACCATATTGATGATATTATGATGGTTAAGGCAAAATAATGGGTATTTGATGAAAAGTGATGAAACATGTCCCATTAAATATGTTTCATTCCTTGAATTGAATGTAGTAGCAATATATCATATGTATTCCTCAATTTGCTTTTGTAGTAGCTATCATAATTTGATACGCTTAAGGCATGATTATATTTCATTCTTTCTGGGAATGAGAATGCTTAAGGCATGATTATATTTCATTCCTAGGAATGAGAATTTCGATTATTATAAATATAGATCTATACCCTGGAGGTGAATGTGATTGTATATACACTCGAACGTATTCTTTGTTGTGAAGATATCACAATCCACCTCTAAAAGAGGTAGAATAATTAGAAAATTAAATATCTTCAAGTTACGGTGATAGGAAACACGAATGTGAAAGTTTACCCAAGCATGATGAAATCACATGACGTAATAAACTAAGAGTTTATTGTTTATTGATACGAAATTCATGCAATAGTAAACTTGATGTTTACTAAAGAATTTTTGCACATGTTATGGAAACTTGGAGCTACAAATGCAAATCATTTAATCTATTGACATAAACGGTTTGCCATTATGAAGATGTGTATATTGAGTATTAGACATATGTTGAAGAAATAAAAGATTCTTCAAGAATCATTTATGTTACTTGTTCTCATGATAAGTTGGTTGGACCAACTACTGTTGGGATTTGATCCCTCAAAATCTGAAAAGTATAAAAGGTGAATATAGGCCCGTTTACCAGTCATGTGATCTATTAAGATTCATCGATATAAGATGATCACATGTACATTCATTGTCAACCTACAGTTTGACATTCATAAAGTTGCTTGCTCAATAAATTTGAGTTAAGAGCATAACTTTTAGATTGTGTAATCAAGATAATCTTGATGATGATGATTTGGCATTGAATGCCTTCGATAAATAACACTTGTATGTATTAGACCAATAAATTATGGTTATTTCTTCCCACTCAATTGGTTCAAGGTCAGGAACCAACTATTCTATCAAATAGTTTTGATGTGCGATACAGAATTAATAATATACCATAATGCACAAAGATGAATTCCTCAATGAAGATGGAGGATAAATGTTAGTTTTCCTAACATAAGGGAGAGATTATAAGTAGCTATAAAATAGTTAGGAATTATGATCAGATCCTCATTCAAAAGATAATTCAATTCAAATTCCAGAAGCATCTGTTGACTCAAATTTAATATCATATTTAAGCTACAAGTGCTCTTATTTTGCGTTCTTAAAGGACAAAGTCTACGCATGCATGAAGTGTGGTAGACTAATTGGTTCCTAATACAATAATACTTGAAAACGATAAGGAACAAATAATCATAATAAGAAGGCAATGTGCTCTTGAAAAGCCTATGATATAACACTTCATGAAACCTTATGAAAGGTTCAGGTACCTGAAAATAATGAAGTGATGAGATCTCAAAATGTTATGTCACATTGCAAACCTATACAAAATTAGAAACCGTCGATGATATCTTTAATGCAATATTGACGCAATATTGTAAAATATTATGAGGATCTAAATTCTACGTTTATTTAAGCATGCTGACGTAGAAATATTTATCAAGTGACATGAAAGGATGCATCTTGGTAAGTGTAAAATGTATTTGATTTGCAGTCCAGACACTTAAAGATGTCACATATGAAATGTTAAATATTTTCACTTGACAAAATTTAAATGAAAACTTTCTAAGGATTCAAAATGTTTAAAGCATATAAAAGTTTCTGGAAAACTTATTTAGAATCCTTAAATTGTATAAGCTTATAGCTTGAAAATTATTGAAACTCTGGGAGAGTTTTCAAAATCAATAAAATATTTGCTTAAATGAGAAACATGCATAGTTGAATAAGGATTCATTCCGATCTCAAGAAAAAAATGAGGAACTCCTTTTTTATGAAGTACCATATCTTAGTGCAATTGATGCACTAATGTATCTTACAAATACTACAAGGCATGACATAACCTTTTTCGATCAATTTGTTAGCAAGGTATAGTTCTACTCCTACTAAGAGATATCGGAATGAGATCAAACATATGGGCTTATTTTACTCTAAAGATTGTAGTCCCGATCTTGTTGGTTATGCTGATGTTGGGTACTTATCTGACCTGTATAAAGCTCGATCTCAAATAAGCTATATCTTCACATGTGGAGATACTTCTATATCTTAGAGATATACAAAGCAGTATATCTAGCCACTTCATTGAACCATGCTGAGATAATAGTTATTCATGAAGCAAGCCGAGAATGAGTATGGTTAAGATCCATGATAAATCTCATTTGAGAAAAATATGGTGTGAAATATGACAATGTACCCACAATTTTATACAGAGATAATGCACCATGCATAGCACAACTTAAGGGAGTATTCATAAAAGGAGATAGAACGAAGCACACTTCATCAAAACTTTTCTACATAGATGAGCTACAAAAGAATGATGATATTAACATGCAACATATTCGTTCAAGTGACAATGTGACTAATTTATTCACCAAGCCCCCTCCAATTGCAACTTTCAAAAAGATGGTGCACAAGATTGGGATGTAAAGGTTCAAGGATGTTCTCATTAGGGGAAGTTATTACGCGTTGTACTCTTTTTTCCTTATGAGGTTTTGTCCCACTGGATATTCCTTGTAAAGTTTTTAATGAGGCAACTTATATGTGTATTGTTAGAGATGTGTACTTTTTTTCCTTCACTAGATTTTTTTTTTATTGGGTTTTTTCTAGTAAGATTTTAACGAGACGCATTATCTATCAATTAGACATTCAAGGGGGAATGTTATAAATGTAACATATGTAGTGAATGTCTACTTTACCATATATAGTGAATACCAACTTTACCATATATTGTGTATGTTTATTTATGGAAAAGTTACAAACCCCAAGGTTAGTTTTCTCCTATAAATCAAGGATTTTCCTTTATTGTAATTCATCCCTAAAGAGAAATAATAACCATTTTCTCTTGTTTCTGTATTTTTCTTGTATTTACTTTATATTTCATAACAAACTTCCTTTTATTTAGGACATTTTTTAACTATTTATTTAATTATTCTTCTAATATACTCCCTATGACATATTTTTACTATTTTCTTCAATAAAAAATTGTCTATTTTCTGACCTTAAAATTAATTATAGAATAAAAGTTTATTATATTTAACACTTTTAAAACAAATAGAATTTTACCTTATATAAAAAATATTCTAAAATTCATTAAATTCTACTCTAAATATATGGTGAAAAGAGGACTATAGTTGGACTCTTATAACATGTACAACAGGATACAACTTTCTTTGAAATTTATGTAATTGGCATGTCACGAAATATTCACTCGTTGATGATTGTGCTCAGATTTTATTGGGGTTTTAGATCTAGGTATGTGTATTTCTTTTGTTTTGTACAATAATAATCATAGGATAATTTTAGCACTAATTTATTGAGTTTTGGGTAAGTACCTGATGTGTTATGTGCTTAATAATATCTATGATTAATGTCTTTGTTGGTGTTCTATCGACTATTTTCACATACAATAAGTATCATCCTCAGGTGATTTGAGTTTTTTAATTATTACATGAATTTTCTTTTCTTTTTATGATTTTAATATGTCCTTAAAATTTATAATAATAAATTTATAATATCGTTTTAATAGACGATTGCTAATTGAGTACTTTGTTGTGAAATCTTGATAGTATCTATGATTGACTAATTGAGAAGTTTTATTTTTTTATTATTAGTTTACAATATTAACTTATCATATATTCTTGATAGTCAATTGTTACTTGAGACGTTTTTAGTAAAAAATAGGTTTAGTACATAATGAAAGCTATTCTTTCTTTTTAGTCTTGCTCATTGTAGTGCCTTGCATATGATTTTGATTATGGCCTCAATGTATGGTTGTAGTTGATTAGTTGATAAGATATCATAATTGCAATTGCTTAGTTTTTGGATGAGGTTTTTCTAATTTCATGTTTTTAAAATATTATTTGATATGGTATGATTCCACAAAATTGTACCTATGATGATTTCTAAGCAGCAGGACCTCAGAGTAGGTCTCGAGTTATCATAGTCCATCGCAGTGCAATCCAGCTCCAACAAACTTTAGTGTACCTGCAACAACTACAATTGGCATAGATGTTGGTCTTGTGGGATTGTCATTAGGAAGAATGGCGCTAACTCAAAAAAGATATGTCAGAATTAATTGTGAAGAAAATTACAAGGTGAAATATCAAACCCTCATCAAGAAGGCGAGAGTTCAAATAGCTAACCAAGTGAGTTACTAAGATTCTCCATCAATTATTTTATTATGATTTGCAAAATTATTGAATGCCATCTTAGACCTATTTGAAAATAGAAATAAAAAAAAATTAGTATTGAATTATATTAGTTTTTGCTGTCAAAGATTCAAAATTAAGAGGAGAAATAATATATACAAGTTATAGGGCAAGAATAAATAATAATGACAAAAAAAAAAAAAAAAGGAAAAAGAAAGCAATAAAAGTGTATAATCAATTTGCCTGTTGAACTTGAAAAGTAAAACACCTAATAAAACAGAGAAACATAGAAAATATGAATAAAAATTTAGAAGAAGAAAAATTGAAAACGGGTCAAGGAAGAGCAAAAGATGGTTACAAAGAAATCTTGAACCGGGCATGGATGCACGTTGCACAACCATAAAAACAAATCTCTTTAAGGTTAACATAAAAGATGTTCCATCAATCAATTAGAATGGGTGCATGTGCACGATATGTCTTATTATGTATCTATCATTATCTATAACTTACTTGTATATATTGGTTGTCAATTGATGTATTATTATTGGAGCCGCCATGCATTACAAAGTAATTTATCATTTTTACCTAAGGGCATACGCTTGCCTACGGTTTAAGTTTGTGCTAAAATTTCAAATCAAATTTCAAGCTTCATAGAAACACTAATTATTGACGTATAATTTCTATCAATTTAATTTTATATATGATCTTATCAGATATTTCGTCTTTACAAAATGTAACACTTCAATAATTTGAGAGCTACAATAAAGGTAAGATGCAAGATAAGGCTACTATAAAGGTAGGGTAAAAACTAAAACAACGTATCCGGAAATATATTGCAACAACACATCAATAATTTAAAATCTGCAATAAAGGTAAGGTGCAAGATAAGGCTACTATAAAGGTAGGATAAAGAATACAACAATGCGTTCGAAAATATATTGCAACAATCAATATCAAGTACTCTCTCTATTTCCTTTTAGTTGTCACTATTTTGCTTTACGATGTCAAAGTACATGAACTTTGATCAATATTTTAAGACAAATAATTTAATATTCTAAATCTAAAATAAACATGCAACGCACGTTTTCATAGACTAGTATTTAATAAAAAAAGATAAAATAGACATAAAATGATAAATTAAGCTTTGATATTTTGAATTAAGAAAAAATTACCTAAAAGAACAATTTAAGTTACAAAACTACTAAAAATTCCTCCACTTTATGAATAGTACAAATATCCCAACATTTACTACTTTTACTAAAAGTTGAGATATATGTTAAAGACCCCCTCATCCTACGGCTTACTTTACCAAATTAAGAATTTTTTCCTTCTCATTCTACGTCATTATTTCAGCGGCAGTTTCAATCCCATTTTTTTCTCTAATTCAAAATTTGAATCAACGTAAATTTCCCCCCCTAAAATCATATTCAATTTCTTTCAATCTTATCTTACGATTTTTTTCACAAAGCAATAATTTGGCACTGTTTCTTCCAATCTTATCTGATGATTCTATTGAAAAAAAAAAATAAGGGACCGTGTTGAATTTTTTCTCAAAATTATTGGACGTGTTAAATTTTTTCTCAAAATTATTATCCAAAACCTAGTGTTTATATTGTCTTGTTCCTCGGTATATTGGCTTCAAAGCCCTCTCTGTGAGCTTTTTGTAAGTTTTTTTCCCCAATGATTGATATGTGTCTTTTGTTACTTAACTCTTAAATTTCTATTAGATTTTTGAGTCATGTCCATGCGTGTTTTTATGATTGATATTTTCTACTTTATTAATTTCTTTATTAATTTGTAGGTTCATACATAACATAGCTACGACACTTGAATGCGTTGGACAAGTGTTGGGTTCAATATTTCTCGTATCTCTTGTTCTCGATTTTGTTTTTATAGGTATCTATTGCTTTTAAAGTTTTAGTGAAATAGGCATATCAAATATACATGTTAGTAGGCTTAAAGATATATATTGTGTACGAGGTTGTTTTGTACGTATCTCATACTATTTTTTATTTTGATTCAATTATTTATTCCAAAGATACATATTATGTAAAACAACAGATACATTTTAAGTTTTTTGTATATTTGATTTTGTGCTATTGTAGATTTATGTATCTCTTGTTTTTTCAAATTTGGATAATTTTAGGCTTAGATACATATTTAGACATACGTAATACTTTTTTCTATATCTTGTATCTCTTGTTATCTGTTTAAGTTTTATATGTAACTCTTGTTTTTAAGTTTTAGTGAAATCAGCATACAAAAGATACATGTTAGTAAGCTTAAAAATACATATTGTGTATGAGGGGTATGTTATATGTATCTCGCATTATTTTATTTTTCGGATTCAGTTATTATTTATATCAAAGATACATATTTTGTAAAACAATAGATACAATTTAAGCATTTCTATCTCTGGTATTGTGTTATTGTAGATGTATGTATCTTTTGTTATTGCCTATATATATTTTCTTGATGTTCATACTTCTTTATATTTTTCTTTGCAGGTTTGCCTCATATGTAATGATGAAGTTTCATCCACTAATGTCACCAAGGATCTATAGCTCTGTGACACTTTGTATTAAATCAAATTATTGTATTGAAAACAGTCAAAGATTTATTGAATATGTCGAGGAAATGCACAAGTTTTTCATTAACATATTCTACTGACATAAATTCTGTTTGAATTGAGGTGTATGACCTTCATGTATGTTTATTGAAAATATTTATATATGAACTATCACTCTGTTCAAAAAACAAACTACTTTAGTTTCTAAGATGACCAAAAACGGATCCAGAATTTTCAATGCACATTGATAAGAATAGGTTTCTGCTTTGACTAACTTATGCAAATTGTCAAGTATCACTTTATAAAAGTACTATACTCAAGAGGTAAAATAAAAATAATGTTGGAAAAGTGCTAAGCAGGAAAACTCAAGATTCATTAGAAATTAAAATTCTTTAGTAGTAAAGTTTGTAGAATAGAAAAAAAAAGATACAGATTCTGACAACTTATGATCCTTAGTAAGTCTTTTCAAGGTATATCATAGAACAATGCTTCTTTGAATTTAAAGGAAGATTGAGAATATACAATATGATGGACTTGAAAAAACTAAAAAGAAGAACAAAAGAAAATAGTATTGTACTCGAAAATAGTGTTCGAGCCAATTTGCACACACTATGAATATTCCATGGGATAGTTGCTATTTACCAACAATACAGATACCAGATAACTCTATCCACCAAAGCTTGAACGGATCAATATAGAAATCATCTACTACTTTGACATCTTATAATTCTAAGTGAGTTTTTTCATACTATAGAACAGAACAATGCTTCCTTGAATTTCAAATAGAATTCAAGTAAAAGGCAAAAACAACTTTTTTCTTCTCCTTTCAGCTGAATCACGTCCAATTTATGTTGCTCGGACTCTTTAAAAATGGTGCGTGTATGTTTGAAGGATCCAGCAAGACCGAGACATCAGTTTTTGAGATTTCAGTAACATAGTCTCCAACCAATATTACTATATCCACTTAAAGAGGTCACGCCCCCGCTGACACGATGCCTTAAATATCTATATACAATCCTCTGAAACGACATTTTAGAACATAACTGCAATCATACAAAAAAAACTCATAATCCATTATAAAAAATAAGATGTATTTTAACGTACTGAAAAAAAATAATGAGAGATACATACACTGCACCATCGTACACAAAATTAATGATAGATACATACACTGCATAATTTGTAGTATGTTTATATCACTAAAACTAAAACATCACGAGATACATATTTATACACAATCAGATTACCATAGATACAAGAGCATGAGAAATGTATCATGTGTGGTAAAATATGCATCTCGACCAACTTAACATAAGTACAAAAGTGTTATGTAAAACAATAATCAATTTTATGTTAGATACATAATCTATTAAACAAGAGATAATTAACTACTTTTGATACGTTAAACAAGATACATATCTTTTCTAGTCCGATCTTTTCATATAGAAATTGAAGGAATGTTCAATGGCATATTTTGCCATTAAAATTAGAGTACACCTGTCCTTGTAGATTTACCCAACTTTAACTTCACTATCTTTGCAATCTGTAATGATCTTGTTCCCCTTCATATCGAACAACGACAAAGGAGTAAAACAATTAGAATTATAACTAGGAAAAATTTCATAAAAGAACAAGCTCCAAACTCTATGAAAAATGAAACCCTAATAGGCCAATCGTCGGCGCCGGCAGAGCAGTCGAAAACTTTACTACAAACTCCATCATCAACCACCAACGACAGCAGAGTAACTCAAGAATTTAGAATGGCAGAAGAGTTGGTAGCTAAAGCTATAACAAAATCTAGAAAGAAATTCATACAAATAGTTTGAAAACTAATTATGGAAGAGAATATGTTTAAAAAGTTGGAATAAGAAGCAAAATACCTTTTTTCATGGGATTTTATTGAATTTTTATCATAATTAGTTAGGTTAATTGCTATATTAATTCTAGTTAGCCGTTACATTCCTTAAAATATGCCAATTATTTTAATTATTACATGTATCTGTAGGATGTATTCTATATTAATTTTAGTTAGTCGTTACATTCCTTAAAATATGCTAATTATTTTAATTATTACATGTATCTGTAGGATGTATCTAAAATAAGTTATATGTATCATTAAAGGCTAAAAGTTGCGATTTTCTAAAATTTAGAAAATAGTTGGGATTTTTGGTAAATACCAGTAAACATGTTGTTAAATAGGTAATTTTTACTTAGATTAACTTAACAACTTATACAAGGTCTACTTAAATTTTTTTCTTAAGTATTTTTTATAAAAATTTTGCTATATCACTTCCAATTAGTTATTATGAGTCATTTAAGACATGTTTGTTTCACTACTTCAATTGTGTAATTTGTTTGACTCTCAAAATTATATTAGTGTTACTTAAATTGGAATAGAAGAAACAGTTTTATAAATCATAATAATTAAAAACTTAAATTATTTTTAAAATATAATTAACTATCAATGCCACAAAAGGTTAGGCAAGAAGAGTATTATAAATTAGAATAGCTAACAACTTAAAATAGTAAATTACAATGCTAAAAAAGTATTATAAATTACAATAACTAATAGCTTAAAATATTTAAAAACATATTAAAAATATAATTGATTATCTAAATTTTATTTATGTCACATAAATTGAGACTGTCGACGTGCACAAGGGCGGATCCACCATGGTTCAAGTGGGTTCATATGAACCCACTTCGTCAAATAATTATACCGCATATACTTGTATATATAATAAGTCCTTATAAGTATAACGGTATATATTTAAATTTGAACCCACTTTGAACATGTTAAGCCGCTAGCTCAGTGGAAGCGGATTCAAATTCGAACGCCCACATCACAGGTTCGACCCTGGATTGCAGCAGTCCATTTTATAAAACTTTTAAGAAGTCCTTTTAATAATAGTATATATTAAAATTTGAACCCAGCTTTAACAACTTAAGCCGCTAGCCCAGTGGAAGCAGGTTCAAATCCGGATGCCCTCGTCACAAGTTCGAACCTGCGTTGCAACAGTCCATTTTATAGAACTTTTAAGCAGTCCTTTTAAAAAACTTTTAAGCAGCAACCTACACCTTTTTGGGTAAAAAAAAGTTTTACTTTTCAACTTTTCTTCCTAAAAATATGCTAATTCTCCAATCCTTTATTCACCTTATTCCTCATTGCCTACAACATAAAGAAAATTTAAAAACCCTATAGCCTCCAAGAAAAAAAAAAGAATCAATGTCACATCAATCAAGAAATTTATCAAGTTTGTTCTTTGTTCTTTATCCTCAACTTAAAAAAAATTCTTTCTACTTAAAATGAAAGAAAATCACAATTGATTTTCTCTTCAATTTTAGTTACTTGTTTTTACAAAATTTTAAAATTCAAATACGTACAATAACTCTTACTTTTCTAATGAAACGTTTAATTTGGCTATACAGGTTCTAAATTCAATTAAGAGATATTTCGCTCCGGTATCGTCAAAGTTGGCACAATCAAGTTCACCCACTCAAAATACTCCTCGCGTGGAAGAGAACTTGAATCAATTAGAAGAAAATCATCATTTTTCTAAAAAACAAAAGCAAGGAGTAAACTTGAATTCTTTACCGACAGATCCAAAAGAAAGAAAATCTATTTAGGAATATCATCCGAATGATTATGATGAGATTATATGAGCATATATTCAAAGAGGTCCTCATCAACCTCGAGTTCGCGAATTTCCTCAAAGAGATATTTCTGGATTAAAACGTCGTTTTAATCGTAAATGGTATAAAATATATCATGATTGATTGGTGTATAGTGAAATTGAAGATGCCGCTTATTGTTTATGTTACTATTTATTTCAAGATGAAAACATTCATCAAGGTAGAGGTGAAGCATTTTCAAGTATAGGATTCGGAATTTGGCACAAAAAAAAATATTAGATACGCATGTTGGAGGCCCGAACAGTGATCACAATCAGGCAAAGAAAAAGTGTGAAGATCTAATACGACAAGAAAAATCAATTCAAGCCGCATTTGTAAAGCCATTCAATCAAACCAAGCTTGAATACAAAATTCATTTACAAGCTTCAATTGATGTGGTGAGACTCCTTTTGAATCAAGGATTGACATTCTGCAGACAACGTGAAGATGAATCATCATTGAATAAGGGTAACTGTCTTTAAATTCTTTCATGTTATGCAAGTCGGTGTGATAGAATTAGAGATATTGTGTTGAAAAAGGCTCCAAAAAATAATCAATTGACTTCTCATAAAATTTAAAAGGATATTGTCACTGCATGTAAACTTGAAAAATTAAAGCTATTATGGAGGATCTAAATGGTGATTATTTATCATTTCTAGTAGATGAATCTTGTGATGTGTCATGTAAGGAGCAAATGGCAATTGTTTTGCGATATGTTGATAGTGGGGGATCTGTTGTGGAACGATTTATAGGGATTGTCCATGTTCATGATACTAGTACTTTATGTTTAAAAGAAGCAGTTGTTAACTATCTTACTCAACCTTCTTTGAGTTTATCTTGTATATGAGGGCAATGCTATGATGGAGCAAGCAATATGCAAGGGCATCTAAATGGCGTTAAAGTTTAGATTCAGCAAGAAAGTAGATCAGCTCGTCCAATTCATTGTCTTGCTCATCAACTTCAGTTGACTCTTGTTGATGTATCTAAAAAATATCATCAAGTTGGAGAACTTGTAGTGTTGATTTCCAATGTATTAAATGTAGTAGGAGATTTTTTAAAAGGAATGGATGAACTTCGACAAGCTCAAGCTAAAAAATTTCAAGAGGCCCTAGATATGGGCGAGATTGAAACTTGTAAGGGCTTGAATCAAGAACTTGGTCTTGCTAGAGCTGCTAATACTCATTGGGGTTCACACTATAAATCGTTTAAGAACTTTATTAGTATTTTTGGTTCTATTACTGATGTCCTTAATACTATTGTTGTTGATTCTGAATCTGTTGAAGAAAAAGCTAGGGCAACAGGATATCTCAAAACTTGTCAAACATTTGAGGTTGCTTTCATATTGCACTTAATGAGAGATATTTTAGCAATCACAAATGAGATTAATGAATCCTTATAGAAGAAAGAACAAGATATTACAAATGTTGTTCTACTTGTTAAAGTGGTAAAAAAATGATTGCAAGATTTACGGAATGAAGGATAGGATCCACTTATCAAAAGTGTGTCTGAATTTTATGTCAGGTATGATATTTTGATACCCAATTTTAATGAGTTCTATGTTAATTTTGAAATATCTCGACGAAGAGTTGCTGATTATACTATCTACATCACTATTGCGTGGAAGTAATTTTTAAAATTATTGATTGACAACTTCAAGAACTTAATGATCATTTTAATGAGGTGAGAACAAATTTGCTTATTGGGGTTGTTTGCTTGAATCCTGTTGACTCATTTTCTAATTTTGACATAAACAAGATATTGAGAATGGCTGAATTATATCCTGATGATTTTGGTGAAAATATAATGGTTACTCTCAAGAATCAGATAGAGACTTATATTGTTGGTGAAAGTTTTTTTAATCTAAAAGGACTTGGTGACCTTTCCGAGGAGCTAGTTAAGAAAAAAAAATACTTTAATTATCCTCTTGTGTTTCGTCTTGTAAAGTTTCCATTGCTCCTGCCGATTGCCACTGCTACAGTTGAAAAAGGCAATAAAATTGATCAAGAGTGAATTGAGAAATTGAATGGATGATGGTTTCATGAGCAGTTGTATGGTGCCTTATGTAGAAAAAAATTAATATTGTTTCTGATGAAAGTATTATGAATAGGTTTCAAGAAATGAAAACTCGTAGAATAGTATTGTAATAATATGTTTTAGTTAATTAAACTTTTCTTTGTTTCATTTGTTGCATATTTTTTTTATATATTGAACCCACTTGGTGAAAAGTCTGGGTCCGCCACTGACGTGCATGCTTGCTCCGTGATTTTACTACATCACCCCTAATTAGTTATTGTGTGTCATATATATATATTAGGAAATTCATGATATTTCATAAAAAAATAAAATAAACATTAATGACATATTTGCTTCAGTTGTTTCAACCGTACGTATTTTAGTACCATATAGAAGAGCGGTAAAGCACACACCTCTTTATCAATGTGTCTGCTTGCTCCGTGATTTTAATATATCACCCCTAATTAATTATTATATGTCATTTATATATTAAAAAATTAATAACATTTAATAAAAAATAAAATAAACATTTATGACATATTTGCTTCAATTGTTTCAACCGTATGTGTTCAACGACATGCCTGCTCGCTCCATGAATTTACTATATCGCCCCTAATTAATTATTAAATATCATTTATGTATTAAAAAATTAATAATATTTAATTAAAAAAATTAAAATAAACATTTATGACATGTCTGCTTCAGTTGTTTTAATCGTAATTTTACCATATCACCCCTAATTAATTATTATAGGTCATCTAAGTATTAAAAATTAATAATATTTAATTTAAAAAAATGGACATAAAATGATAAATTAACTCTTGATGTTTTAAATTAATTTGACATAGACTCACTTGAATTTTTTTCACAAGTATTTTTTATAGCACTTTTATTATATCGCTTCTAATTAGTTATTATGAGTCATTTAAGACATGTCTGCTTCGCTACGTCAATGGTGATATTTGATTGACTCTTACATATTAAAAAATTAATGATGTTTGGTTAAAAAAATAAAATGGACATTTTTGACATGTCTGCTTTAGTCGTAATTTTGCTATATCACGTCTAATAAATTATTATAATTCATCTAAGTCTTAAAAAGTAATCATATTTAATTAAAAAAGATAAAATAGGCATAAAATGATAAATTAACTCTTCATGTTTTAAATTAAGTTGACATCTTATATGAGGCCCACTTAAATTTTATTCACAAGTCTTTTTTTAATAATTTTGATATATCACTTCTAATTAGTTATTATGAGTAATTTAACACATGACTGCTTTGCTATTTTTAATCGTGATATTTGGTTGACTCTCAAAATTATATCAGTTTCACTTAAACTGGAATAGAAGAATAAGTATTATAAATCACAATAATTAAAAACTTAAAATTATTTTAAAGATATACTTGACTATCAATGCCACAAAAGTTTAGATAAGAAGAATATTATAAATTACAATAGCTAACAGCTTAAAATAGTAAATTACAATGCTAAAAATGTATTATAAATTATAATAGCTTGTTACTTAAAGATTGAGAACAAAAAATAACATATATTGGGTCCATGCTAGCACAGGCCCCTGAATATCTAGTATTATATACTACATAGAAAAGCAAAGAAAAAGGCACCTCTTCATAGACCCTATTTAATTATTATATATCATTTACATATTAAAAAATTAATAATATTTATTAAAAAAGGTAAAATGAATATTTATGACATGTTTGTTTCAACCCTAATTTTACTATTTCATCTCTAATTAATTATTATATGTCATTAACTATTAAAAAAATTAATATTAGATACTAAAAAAGGTAAAATAAATTAAAAAATAATAAATTAACTATTGATGTTTTAAATTGACTTGACATCTTATATGAGGCCCAGTTAAATTATTTTCATAACTATTTTTTATAGTAATTTGTCTATATCACTTTTAATAAGTTAATATGAGTCATTTAAGATAGTTCTGCTTCGCTACTTCAATCATGATATTTGATTGGCTCTCGAAATTATATCAGTGTTACTTAAATTGGAATAGAAAAAAGAATTATAAATTATAATAATTAAAAACTTAAATTACATTAAAAATAGAATTGACTATCAATACGACAAAAGTTTGGACAAGAAAATTATTTTAAATTACAATAGCTAACAACTAAAAATAGTAAGTTACAATGCCAAAAAAGTATTAGAAATTACAATAGCTAACAACTTAAATTATCTAAAAACATATTAAAAATATAATTAATTATCTAAATTTTATTTGTGTCACATAAATTGAGATAAAAAAATAGCATATAACACAGGCCCTTCGATATCTAGTTATTGAAGAGATGGTTTCAAAGTAGGGGTGTGCGAAAATCGAACCGACCGATAAATCAAACTGATAAAAATGTTATTGGGTTATTGGTATTGAGCTATTGGGTTAACAATTTTTTATTGGTAATCTAAAAAAAGTTATTGGGTAGATGGTTCGGTTTTGATTTTAGATTATTGACTTATCGGTTGAACCGATAACCCAATAAAGATACACTAAGTTACTGTTTTACCCCTATTTATGTTATATATATAAATATTTATATTATATATATACACACACACACACTACTTATTCACAATTCAGTGACTGACAAAGTATTAACCTATTTAGGGCAACAAAGGCACAATATAAAGCACGAGTATTGTTGTACTATAAAGCTTGAAGTATTTAGTAGCTTCCAACAATTAGGATTCAATTTTTTCCCGAACCAACATTCAGTTCAAGTTTAAAGATTCTAGTAAACTAAAATGCATTGCGCAGGATTTTGGCGGTAGCTAAGATTTTTTTTATGCTAGTTGTTAATAATTCTATTTTATGAGTATTTTCTTATTGGTTAAATCAAAAACCATGCCGTTAAGGATAAAAAATTGATAAACTAAAAATCGATAAGATAAGAAAATATTTTATTGGTTAGTTATTGGTTTTACGTATTTAAAAATTAAAAATCGATAAACCGAACTAATAACACATAAAATCAAACCTAACAGACCGACGCACACCCCTATTTCAAAGTTCCTACTTTAGCTACTTCAATTATTATTTTACTATATCACCCCTAATTAATTATTATAAATTATTCATGTATTAAAAAATTAATAATATTTAATAAAAAAGTAAAATAGACATTTATGACATGTCTGTTTCAGCTGCTTCAACTGTGATTTTATTAAATATCACTCCTAATTAATTATTATAAGTTATTTATATTATTAAAAAATTATATATTTAATTAAAAAAGACATTTATGACATATCTTTTTCAGCTGCTTCAACGTAATTTTACTAAAATATCACCTTAATTAATTATTATAAGTCATCAAAGTATTAAAAAATGAATAATATTTAATAAAAAAGGTAAAATAGACATAAAATGATAGATTAACTCTTGAAGTTTTTAAATTAACTTGACTTCTTTTATGAGACTCACTTCAATTTTTTCACAAATACTTTTTATAGTAATTTTGTTCGATCACTTTTAATTAGTTGTATAAGTTAGTTAAGACATGTCTGCTTCGCTGTTCAATCGTAATTTTACTATATATCCTAATTATTATGGTCATCTAAGCATTGTGCCACTTAAATTGGCATTGTGATTTTGTTACCTCACTTATAAAGGATGATAAACAGACAACAGATCGATATGTTTGCTTGTGTTGCTTGCTTAGATATTTTTGTTTATATTTATTTATTTTACTTATCTTTTTAATCTGTTATATATTTGAAATTACATAACATTTTATAAATCATAATAATTAACAACTTAAAATAATTAAAAAGACATAAAAAAATTTAGTTGACTCTCTAGATTTTATTACTGCCATATAAATTGGACAGAAGAAAAATTGCTATAAATCACAATAATAAATAATTTAAAATATTTAGAAAATATGTAAATTTTTTAATTAAATCTCAAAATTGTATCAATACCACATAAATTGAGATAGAGGTTGTAACATATATTATTTGAAAATTACAAAATATATTATAAGTCGCAATAGTTAACCTAATTAAAGATGTTCTTCATGTTGGGATCATGCTAACACGGGTCATATCCCCCCTAGTTAATATAAACAAAGTAATACAACAAAAACAACAACAAACCCAATGTATTCCCACATAGTGAGGTCTGGAGAGGGTAAGATGTACGCAGTCCATACCTCTACCTCTAAAGAAGTAGAAAGGCTGTTTCCGATAGACCTCCGGCTCGAGACACGGAATACAACACAAATACATAGTAAGTATACAAATATGTAGATAGTTAAAGAATAAAGTTCACAAAAAATATTTATATCTATATTGTATTTATATTTATACTATATTAAAATTGTGAAAGGTCTTAGAAATATTGTTTGAACTTTTTGTCCTTTACTAAAATTCTCCACAATAGACAAAATCGTCTTTTCGTATTTTTTATTTAATTATTATATTATTAAAATAAGAACTACTAAAATATATGGAAAGGATCTTAATAAAATAAATATATAGGAAAAAAATTAAATATTGAGTCCTATAATATATGAAAAGAAATTAAAAGTTCTAAAATACGTGAAAAGAATCACATTGTTTATTTAACTTCACCGTAATTTTTGTTTATGATTCAAAAATCGGACAATCCCTCCCTTTTGATTGCATTGACTGTATGCTCTCGATCAATCCTAAAGAAATAAGTTTTACTGAAACTATATGTTCTTGATCAATCCTAATTAAAGAAATAACGAGCATTCTTACCAGTTTCTTCTTTGTCAGCTCAGCAAACCCCCAATATCTCACCCACATATTCTTTTTTTTGGTAAGTATGATATATTACGGAATGCAAAGTAAAGTTAATATAGACTACTGACTACTTAGTCAGGTACAAAAATATGAGTATCAGAGTTTTGATAATTAGTACAAGGATTGATTTTCCTAGTATAGTCAGTTCCTAGAATGTCTGGCCAAACATATTGTTGTGCATACAATGAAGAAACTGCCAAAAAAGTGGTGGGTCCAAAGCTTTTCCTCTTTGCTCCCTTCTTGGCTAAGTAGTCTAAAACTGCGTTTTGCTACCTAAAACAATGGATTGCTGGTGGATGTCCCACCCTTCTCAGTACACACCTGCATGAGTCAAGAATAGGGTTATAGTGCATGTTACCAACTTTTAACATATGAATTACTTCTGTGGAGTCTACATTGATTTCTATAGGAAATAAATTTTCGGACTCCACCAGTTTCAGTCCTTCAAGGAGCACTAAAAGTTCCATTTGGTTGTTGGTTGTATGAGGGAAGCTTTTGAAGAACCAATAACCCAGTCCCCCTTGTGGTTTCTAATGCAACCACCAATACCCTCAATCCTCGGGTTGCCGAGACAAGCCCCGTCAGTGTTCAGCTTGTATCTGGCAGTAACAGGTAGGAGATCTCACCCACATATTCAATAATTTGAAGGTAAAAAGTAAATTTATCAAAGGTTTAGCTCTTTTTTTTCTTTCTTTGTTTAATTGTGATTTATTTTTATTATTATGTTATTTAATTATATATTTTGGTCTATTAATTGTTAGGTGCGATCATACATATTATACATTGCTGGGTAATTCTTGAGGATTATTATTTTAGGTTGTATCATTGTGTATCTATTATTATTGGTTTAATCTACCAAGCAAATTGTTTATGTGTTGGTTTATTTATTGGTGGGCCTTTGCTTCTATATTGATACTAGTTTTTTAAGACTCGTGCTAAGCTCAAATCCAAATTCAAAAAGTTTGATATTTTATAATAACATGATTTAAAATATGTAAAATAATTACAATTTGATAAAAAGACATAAATTATGCTAAATACATGTGATGATTTAAATTTAATTTTATAAAAAATAAAGAAAAATAATTAAATTTATAAAAATGAACCTAAAAAATCAATTAGTTCTTCTTACAAAACTTATGCTTAAAAATATTAATTTTTAATTAACAAAAAAAGATATTTTAAAATAATTTGATAATAACTGATACCACTGCCTTTATTTTCAACATTATCAAAAACTTTAAATTTCACTATTTAAAATATGTCATTAGTATTTCCTAAGCAGTGAATAAGATTGTCCACAAAAAATTATATGCATTTCATAAAAGGTAAGGGAAAAGTCATCAAAACCACCTTGAACTTTACGCGAAAAGTCACTTACATATCTAAACTAATGTGGCAACCTATTACACACCTATTCTTCACAAAAGTGAATTTAATTCCACCCTAAATCTGACTTGGAAATAACATTTTTTTTTTTAAAAAGGTGCGTCTGGAGAAAAAAAAGATAAAAATTTTTTTACCCCCCCCCCCCCCCCCCGAGCACGCTCTCTTTTCTTCACCATCTTTAATTTTTTTTTCTCTCTCTCAATCTTTATTTCTTCTTCATCACAACCACTCCTCCTTTATAGTTGATGAGAATGATTTTTCCATGATAGTTTTCAGAGAGAAAAATAAAAAAGATTGAGGATGAAATCGCCGTCGTTCGAAATTCTTTTCGGTGAAATGTTTGAATTAATTAAATCTTATTGCTCCCACGTTGAACATCAATTTTGCAATTTATTTTTGTATTTCTGTTCTTTCTCTATAATAATTTATGAATTTTGCTCAAAATTTAATATTTTAACACTTTTTCTGTAGATCTATCTTCTCTCTATAAAAATCTTAGCTTGTTTCAATTTTGCTCAATCAATAATAATATATTGAAATTGCTTAAAATTTATTTGGTATCGGGTGGTATGTCACGACCCAAAAATAAGGATCATGATGACACTTATCGTGACGTACCTTGAAAAGTAAGCCTATCACCCTAAACGATACAAAAAGAGGAAAAGACAAAAATATCTCAAGGTAAGGTTTCTAGAATGAAGTCGAACCATATAAGTACTCATAACAATGTGTAAAGAACTTATCCAAAATATCAACATGCCCAAAATCAGGTGTCAATAGTGTAAAAACTACTTATACAATTCAAGAGTCAAATACATAAGAAAATAACCACAAAGGAATAATATTTGTCTCCGAATCCCAATAAAGACATTGTAGGAAGATAGAGGTGAACTTCAGACGCATGAATGTCCAACCGCTATCTTGGAAGCTCTAACAATCACTCGAGTCAAGAAAGCTGAGGCGTACTCGAGCTAGTACCTGCACCGAAAGGGCGCAGTAGGCATGGGTAAGGTCTATTTGTACTCAGTACGTAGCATAGGCCGACTAAGCAAAGTAGTAAATAAAGCATACAAAATATACACTAAGGGAACATCACCTGCAATCAGAAAATGTGCCACAATGGTAGCCCACACTGCTTGCACTAACAGTTCCAATATATCACACACACCAAGATAGAGCACGAGTATGTATTATATCTATAATACCCCAAAGATTTCTAGCAAATTTCATCCTAAAAATGCGTAGTATTATCTTCTAATGTGAATGATAATTATTCCGTGAGGGATTTTCAACATTTTCACTTTTTGTCATGTAGAAAATTCAATAGCTTTCTATCGATATATGATTATCTTAAATCCGATAACCGGGTAAGGAGTTAAGACTATTTCAAGTTTCCGTTGTAAAACAGCGCCATATTAGTTAGTGGCGTAGAGTAAATGGCATTAAGAAATTTCTAGTAGGTGTCCACGATTATGGTGCGTCACACTAGCACTCAAATTCAGAATTGTCCTTTTTCCAGTGTCTTAGCGCGATTTCTCCCGTGTCGCGCCAAAAGTTCCAGGTCACGAAGGAAGGGGCAACGTGATAGCTCTGCGTCGCGCCATCACTCAATTTCCCAATTTTAAATTTCTAGTGACATGGCGCGATAACTTCGCATCGCGCCAGGGGCCCAGTTCGGGAAAATTTTACTGAAATTAAATGACGCGTCCAGGGTTAAAAGGGTCAATTTCCTACCCCTATTTAAACCCAATAACACGTGATTTAGCCATTCTTTACCCAAAATATACTATTTTCTCTCAAGTTTCTCTCAAGAACAAGCTAGGGTTTCTATTGGAGATTCAAATTCAAGAAGGTTTCACCATCAATCTTCACAAAATCATGAACTACGGTATGCATAGTGTTCATTCATGGAGTCCTTTCATCCATGAAGCCCAAGAATCCCTTTTCTAAATTCAAGTTATGGATCTTCTTATGAATTTCATGATTGGGTTGCTTATGTTCATGTTGATAATGAGTAATTGAATTGTATTCCATGAATGAGTGTTAAATTCTATATGGGTTGATTCGTATCGGTATAGATTCATGAAACCCTAGGACTAAACCCTTGAATGATTAAATTAGAATTGAATCACGGCAATTAATTATTGTATGATGTTGTTTACACATTCTATGCCTACTATGTCTTTGGTTGAATGCCTAGATGAAGGGAAAGTGTCTAATTATCATGATATCATGAAATCCCTATGTACGTACAAGCTTATGCCTATCACATGTTTGATGAAATGCTTCAGTAAATGTATTATGATGATTATTATGTATTCAAGTAAGTCATGCTTTGTCAGTTTCCTTCCATCGAGTCCTGGGGGTACTTGTACCCGAAATATTAGCTGTGTACCTATAGCTATGTCATGTTTTCATGATACTCTAAGTCAAGCTATGAATCCTTAGACTTTAAATAATCTTATGACTCAGGAAAAATCTCCATGATCTTATGACTCAGTCAGTTATCAGATATCAGTAGTATTCCGTCAGTTAACAGAACTTAGTAACTCAACTCATATTCAGTTCAGTAAATCATGTTCAGTGTCCATTCAGATAGGAGTAGGAATTAGCACCGAGTGAACCCAACAATGGGGACACACACTATCAGATGAGGGTGTGATCCTTAGAAGTCATTCTTGCGTTCCAAAACTATGTAGCCAGCATAGATGGAGACATCAACACTATTCGATGAAGGTTGATGAGATGGATAAGCACTGTTAGATAAGGGTCCCACCGTTCTCTTTTGGGGACACCATCAGATAAAGGTCGCCCACAGCTTATCCTTACTAGTGGCGAGGTATTGATACCTTTCCAATTGGGGTTACAGATTGAACCCCAACTCAGCCATAATGGCATATCAGGGGCATGCCAGTTAAATACTACCTCCCATAGTTTCAGTACAAGTCTCAGTAAAAGAACTCAGATAGTTTTTCAGATTCAAGACTGTCAGATACAGTCGACTCAAATACAGTAAGGAACTCAGATAGTTCCATCAGATTCAGGAATGTCAGATACAGTCACCCATATTATCAGTTACATTCAGATACAACTATTTATGATATCAGTTATATCATTTATTAGTATGTCATGTCATCAGTATTCAGATTCAATAATCATGATATCACAGTGTCAGTTACAGTTACGTATTTTTGTATGCATTCTTGCATTCATGTTAGACAGTCAGCTTGCATTTTTTATGCATGTTATCCCTTGCATTAGCCTAACTCATATGTATACTCAGTACATTCCATTAAACTGACATATTTGTGCTATGGTGCTTTATTTTATGTTACACCATAGGTTCAGAGACACGAGTTCCAAATTAGCAGTAGATTCCAGTCTCAGTAGTCAAAATAAAAGTTAGTCCTTATCCTTCGAGGACATAATTATTTCTCTACTATTTTATTGATTAGTTATTAAATGGAGTTAGTTGAGGACATATCCCATCAACTTCTTATTCAGATTATTCAGACAGTAGAGGCTTTCAGACTAGGTACAAACTATTACATTTAAGTGTTCAGTGTTTACAGTTTTATTTTGGGTATTGCATTACCCCACAGATGTTATCTCATCCATGTTATGTTCAGTATTGAACCTTATGGCCTTTCAGTGCATGTTTCCGCATTATTCAGTATTTTATGCAGCATACAGGTACAAATATCAGTCATGAGTTAGCTTGTGGTCCTTCAGGGTCATGAACACCATGTAGCATTCCGGTTCAGCAAATTAGGGTGTTACAATATCACATATAAGTAGAACAAGGGGGAACATGCAAATATACAAGATCATCAAATACAAGTAAAAAAAGATAAGACAATTACATAGATAACAAGTTAATACTGCAATACAACACACTAAAATAAGTGTAATGTATTTGATAATAATGATAATGATGATGGACGAGGTCGTTGCACAACCTTTGGGATCGTCGGACGATCCCCGTACTCACCTACGGAGCTAAAGTTTCCCGACGTAGGACCCATGGAGGGTTCATCAACCCATATACAACCCACATATCTCATATCTCCTTTTCGGCACACCTCTCGTAAAGGGTTTTATAAGGTGTTACAATATCTCCTCCTTGGCACATCCTCAGGGAGGGTTCTAAAAAGGTGTTACCAGTGTTTCTCAGATATTGTCATGATGATACCAATGTTTCATGAATGAGTATGATATGAGGATGTAATGCTCATAACCAATCACATTGAGTATTTTCACAACCAACTACAATGATATATTTGCACAACCATGTGAGTCAATATTCACTCATTATTTCAATTTCATCTATGAATTTCCACATGTCTCATATGCCAAAAAAAAGTATGAATATAATTACAATACACCAATGGTACCATATTAAGCATCTTAACAATACAATATAATTATTCACATGTATTCAAGGCTATTAATATCACATAGGACCCCACACAGTCACACATATCACATAATAACTCAATTTCGACAATTATATCACATATAGGTCCCCACATGGGCACAACACATAAATAGCCAGTTTTCATGATTAATTCCCACCCTTAACATACATTTTATATCATCATTTACTACCTATCCCAGTCTGAAAGAGTTAAGTCATAACCTACCTCAAAAGACGAAATCGGTCTGCTACACTTTGAACCCACGATCTTACTTTCCACGAACGATCCTGAACTCTACTAAAAACATCAATATGAAATCTATGCATCAAAATAAAATGAACGACAACCATATTAACTACTTTTAGTTCGGGGTCAAAACGGACCCCTGAAATGAATTTTTGAAAAAAAAGGGCAAAATCAAAACTTTACTTCAAAAATATGTTTCCTATATTTTTAGGAACCTACAGCTGAAAACCCAAGTTAAATCAAGTAAAAAACGAGCTTCTAATCAAAGAAAAACCATTTTTGGAGCTTTACAACAACAACAACAACAATAATATACCCAGTATATTCCCATCAAGTGGGGTCTGGGGAGGGTAAGTGTGCGCAGTCCATACCACTTCCTCAATTATGAGATAGAGAGGCTATTTTCGATAGACCCTTGACTTAAAACATAGCAATCTAAGATAAGATAAGAAATAGTAAAAGAACAAGATACAATTGAAATTAACATATACAATAATACCAAAAGCAAGATACTCCAAGTATACACCAAAACATATAATAACCTAACTCAGACTAACCTTCTACCCTAATTATCGTCCTCCATAACTTCCTATCTAGGGTTTTATCCTTATTAAGCTGAAGCTACTCCATGTCATGTCTAATCACTTCCCTCCAATATTTCTTCGGTCTACCTCTACCTCGCTTAAAACCATCCCTAGTCAACCTTTCACACCTCCGCACTAGGGCATCTGTGCTCCTCCGCATCACATGACCGAACCATCTCAACCTCGCTTCCCTCATCTTGGCTTCCACCAAAGCCACTCCCACCTTATCCTAAATAACCTCATTTCTAATTCTATCTTTTTTAGTACACCCACTAATCCACCGAAGTATTCTCATCTCCGTTACCTTATTCTCTAGATATGGGTTTTCGTAACAGTCCAACACTCTACCCCATATAATAAAGCCAGTCTAACCACCATTCTATAGAACTTTCCATTAATTTTGGGAGGTACCTTTTTGTCACACAAGATACTGGTGGCGAGCCTCCATTTCATCCACCCTACCCTGATCCGATTAGTGTTTTCCTCATTAATCTCTCTATTCTCCTGAATATCGACCCCAGATACTTGAAACTATCTCTCTTATTGATAGAATGAGTGTCAAGCTTAAAAACCACATCGGACTCATGAGACACCTCGCTGAACATACACTCCAAATATTCCATCTTGGACCTACTCAACCTAAACCCTTTAGACTCAAGAGTTTGCCTCCAAACCTCCAACTTAGCATTAAATCCACTACGAGTCTCATAAATCAAGACTACGTCATCTGCAAAAAGCAAATAATAAGGAACCTTCTCCTAAATGTGCCACGTCAAAACATCTATCACCACGGCTAAAAGGAACGAATGAAGCATCGATCCTTAATGTAACCCCATCAAGACATGAAAGTGCTCCGAGTCCCCCTCTCCCCCCCAAGTCCTAACCCGAGTCTTGGCTACATCATACATATCCTTAATAGCCCTAACATATACTATAGGTGCCCTTCTAGCCTCCAAACACCTCCAAAGAACCTTTCTGGGAACTCTATCATAGGCCTTTTCTAAGTGGATAAACACTATATGCAAATCCTTCTTCTTTTCCCTATACTGCTCCACCAATCTTCTGACAAGATGGATAACTTCTGTAGTCGAGCGACATGGCATAAATCCAAACTGATTTTCAGAGATAGTAACAATCCATCACAACCTTAACTCCACCACCCTCTCCCAAACCTTCATAATGTGACTCAACAACTTAATACCCCTATAATTATTGCAATCCTAAATGTTGTCCTTATTCTTATACAATAGAATCATCGTACTCTGCCTCCAAGCTTAAGGCATCCTCCCCGTCCTGAAAATTATGTTAAATAATTGAGTCAACCACTTCATACCTGCCCTTCCTGTGCACTTCCAAAAATCCATCGAAATCTCATCTGGCCCCGGCGCTCTACCTTTATGCATCCTACAAATAGCCCACTTAACCTTCTCAACCTTAACGCGCCTAAAATAGCCATAATTTTAAAACCTCTCAGAATGCTTCAAATCCCCAACACAATGCTAGTATCTTTTCCATCGTTCAGAAGTTTATGAAAGTTTGACTGCCATCTCTTCCTAGTATGACCCTCCTCCACCAAAACTTTATCATCCATATCCTTAATACACTTCACCTGATTCAAGTCCCGAGTCCCTTTCTCCCTAACCTTGGCAAGCATGTACAACTTTTTATCCTCACCTTTACTATCTAACACTTTGTATAAACTCTCAAACACAGCATCCTTAGCCCTCGTGACCGCTAACTTTGCCTCTCACTTAACAATTTTATACTCCTCCCTATTCTTCTGTTTATCTTCTTCATCCTTACTTTTTGCCAAGTTTGAATACACTCTCTTCTTGGCCTCCACCTCCCCCTTTACTTCTTCGTTCCACCAGCAATCCCCTTGGTGCATGTCGAAACGACCACTCGAGACCCCCAACACCTCTCTAGTTGTATCCTTGATGCAGTTGGCAGTCTCGTCCCACATACTATCTATATCCCCTCCACCGCCAAGCCTTCCTCGCCATCAACTTATCCCCTATATTCAGTGCACTGGAGAAAGTCAAACTACCCCATCTAATTCTCCATTGATCTTCCATACCTCTCCTCTTCCACTCCTTTTTGAGCTTTACCGGGTAAAATCTTTGAAATCCGGATTAAAATCAAGAATCAAAGTTGTTTTGAAGGTTTAATTGATGAAAAACTAATAATTATAAGATAAAAATATTATTCAAGTGAAAAGGAGTGAAATTTAGATTTAAAATCATGCCCTAAGATTTTTGGGGTTTTGAGAAATTAATCAAGAAATTACTAAGAAAAAGGTGAATTCTTACCTTAAATCCATAATAAAATCAAGAAATAAGTGTTAATCTAGCTTTCAAGCTCCTACAAACATTACTTTTAAGCTCCCACACTATTTTGAGGTTTAACTCTCAAGTGACAAGATTAAAAATGAGCAAAATAGTCCAAAAAGGGAAAAATCTGCTATTATATAGCAAAAAATCTGCACCAACATTTTTTTTTAAAGTCCAACTCACACTTCAACAAGGTATCCGAAATTCGTTCGGAGTCCAATATATGCAAATGAACTATGTAACCACACTAAATTTGATGTTTCAGGCGCGATGGAGATATCAGATTTTCAGAAAAAAATATTTTTACATAGTTGACCCCCGAAATCTGAAATCATAATTTTCCAAACCGAGGGTCGAAATGAGATTTAAACGCCGTAAAATTATACCAAACATATTAACACTGTAAAATTGACATTTCAGATCTACTGGCGAAGTCGGATTTTCCATCCGAGGTCGTTTTAATCAAATGTGGATCCCACACCCATATTTTTAATTTTCTTACTTTTCGACCAATAGGTTGAAATGAGCTCGGGTGCACCGGGACCCAAACCAAAGGTCTAAGTAGCCTAAAATTGATATTTCAGAGCTATTGGCGTAGTTCGTTCGGCCATCTGCTACACAGATCAAAAGATATCCTCATAAGTTTAAAATAAGGCTCTTGAAGCCATCAAAAACCACAATATCACATAAATGATACCAAAATACATCGAAAACACATACCAATCACTCTCTCACTCCAGAAATACCATAATGCAAATACTGAGAGGGGTAAAATAGTCAAATCACAAAAAATCACAAATTTCACATAATTCATCAAATTTTTAGGTCGTTATATCAGCAACCACCAAAAATCTAGTTCATCCTCGAACTAAGGCAACAGAAATAACTGAAGCAACAAAGAGTTGGGGATAGGAACTATGCATATCAGACTCAACCTCCTATGTAGCCTCATCTATAGGTCGATGTTGCCATTGAACCTTAACCACAGGGATAACTCTAGAGCGCGACCGCCTAACATCCCTATCCAAAATGGAGATCGATTCCTCAATAAATGATAATCGCTTATCTAACTGAATTGATTCCTAACGAATAATATGAGAATCATTCAAAATATAACGACAAAACATAAAAACATATAAAATTGGATGAACAATAGATAGATCAGGGGGTAAAGCCAACTCATAAGCCACATCACCAACAGTGTAAATAATCTCAAATGGACCAATATACTTAGGGCTAAGCTTGTGCTTCTTCCCAAATCTCATCACACCCTTCATGGGTGAAACTCAAAGAAAAACACTATCACCAACACTAAATCACAAGGCATAAAGTCTACGATCAGTATAGTACTTCTGCCTACTCTGAGCTGCTCAAAGTCTATCCTGAATGATTCAGACTCTGACCAAAGACTCATGAAGCAAGTATGTACCTCGAGGTCTCACCTCTAAAATATCAAACCAACCCATTGGGGAACGATAACACCTACCATACAATGCCTCAAAAAGAGTCATATCAATACTGGAATAGTAGCTATTATTATATGTAAACTTTGTTAAAGGCAAAAACTGCTCCCATTGGCTACCAAAATCCATCATGCATGCGCGGAGCATCCTCCAAAACCTGGATAGTCTGCTCTGACTGGCCATCAGTCTGGGGTGAAATGCTATGCTAAGATCAACCCGAGCACCCAACTAACCCTGAAAATTCATCTAAAAGTGAGATGTGAACACAGAACCTCAATATGAAATAATAGACACTGGTACACCATGTAGATGAATAATCTCACGAATATAGATATGAGCCAACCTCACAACACTGAATGAGACCAAACCTGAATAAAATGAGATGACTTGGTCAATCAATCCACGATGACCCAAATATTGTCAAAACCATGAGATATACAAGGTAAACCAGTCACAAAGTCCATAGTGATCCATTCTCACTTCTACTCAGGAATGGGTAACCTCTGAAGCAATCTACTAGGTCTCATATACTCAACCTTCACCTGCTGACAACATAGGCAACGAGCCACAAAATATGTCATAGCTCACCTCATACCACCCCACCAGTAGTTTTGCCTCAAATAATGATACATCTTAGTCACACTTGGATAGATAAATATCTGGAACAACGGGCCTCCTCCAAGATCAACCTAATCTAGTCACCTACTCTCAGCTCCTAATTATTTAAACTCCATCTGAATTAAGTGAGGCTTCCTTAGCCTCCCCATTCACCACCTTATCTTGAATCAAACTCAATCCAACATCGTCAAACTGATGAGCTTGAATCTACTTCATCAAAGAAGATTTAGCCTCCATAAATAACAAAACACACCCAGGTATCGAAATATCAAGTCTAACTATCTGGTGAACTAAAGACTGAATCTCTAAGGCCAAGGGCCTTTCTTGGGTCAAAAAATGTGCCAAGCTACCCATGCTAGTCGACTTTTGGCTCAAGGCATCCACAACCACATTAGCATTGCATAGATGATAGAGAATAGTCAAGTCATAATTCTTAAGCAACTTAAGACAATGGCGCTGCCTTATATTAAGATCTCGCTTGGTAAAGATGTACTGAAGGCTACAATAATCTAAGAAGATCTCACAACAGACTCCATACAAGTAGTGCCTCTACAACTTCAAAGCAAACACAACTGCGCACAACTCCAAATCATAGGTAGGATAATTCATCTCATGAGGCTTCAATCATAATGAGACACATACATAAAACACGGTAAAGCCCACTCCCTCTTTAGGTAAAGACAATATAGGAGCTGAAGTCAATAAATCCTTCATTTTTTGGAAGCTTGCCTTACAAACATTAGACCACTAGATAGAAATCTTTTTCTGAGTCAACTTAGTCAAAGGAGCTGCATTAAAAGAGAAACCCTCAACAAAATGTAAATAATAACCTACTAATTCGACAAAACTCTAAATCTCGGTGGGCGTAGTAGGTCTAGTCCAATCACGAACCACTGCAACCTTGGCTAGATCAACCATAATACCTTCCTTTATCACCGCATGACCTAAGAAAGAAACAGACTCTAACCAAATCTCGCAGTTAGAGAACTTCACGTACAACTTCTCATCTCCCAATCTCTGAAGCACAATCTGCAAATGCTCCTCATAGTCAATCTTACTCTTGGAATACACCAAGATATCATCTATAAATACAATAACAAAGGAGTCAAAATACAGTCGAAATACATGGTTCATCAACTCCATAAATGCGACAAGGGCATTAGTCAACCCAAAGGTCATGACCAAGAACTCATAATGACCATATCGAGTCCAAAAATCTATCTTCAGAATATTCAAATCTCTAATCCTTAACTGGTGATAACCGAACCTCAAATTAATCTTTGAAAACACTACAACACTCGAAGTTAATCAAACAAATCATCAATACGAAGAAGAGGACACTTATTCTTAATCGTCACCTTATTCAACTATTGATAATCAATACTTGACCCATCCTTTTACTTCTCAAACAAGATAGGCGCACCCTAAGGTGAAATACTAGGTCGGATAAATTCCTTATCCAACAACTCCTGCATTGATCCTTTAGTTTCTTCAACTTTGTTGGGTCCATTCTATAAGGAAGAATAGAAATAGTCTTGGTGTACGGCTCAACATCAATACTAAAATCAATATCTCAATCCGGAGGCATTCCAGGTAAGTCTGTAGAGAATACACCCATAAACTCACAGGCAAAATAATACTGGTGTCATGAATATGGGCCAAGTAATATAAACATCCCCTCTTAACTAATTTACGAGCCTAAACATAAGATATAATCCTCTTAGGACCAGAATAAAGTGTACACTTTCAAGATATCCTTGGCACACCCGGCGAAGCTAAAGTCACAGTCTTATCAAAATAATCTAAGACATCATGATAGGGAGCTAACCAATCCATACCCAAAATAACATCAAAATCAACTATATCTAATACAAGTAAATCTACAAAAGTCACACACCGGCAAAAGTCACAACACAAGATCGATCCACCCGATCCACCACTAAAGAATTACCTACTGGGGTAGATACATGAATACGAATGGCAAGAGGCTCACTAACAGATCAAAACCCAAAGCAAACTACACAGACATATAGGAGAAAGTCAATATGAGATCAAATAATACAGATTCAGGTCTGAAATAGATGAGAAAGATACTTGTAATCACAACATGAGAAGCCTCTGCCTCAGGTCTGGCTGGCATAGCATAACACTATCCACGACTACTAACTAGATGAGTAGCCCTATAACTACCACCACTGGTTCTACCATCTCTACCTCTCGCACCTTTGGTAGAACCTCTACCCGTCACAGATGAAATAAAAGTAGCTCTAAACATACAGCAAAAATAGTCCTTTGCCAAATAGCTAATCTCATCACACACATAGCAACCTCTACGACCATTCTTAATAGGAGGCTATATAACTAGGCTCAAACGGCTACCCTGAACTGCTGAACTAGAAGATCCACTACCCGAGCTTTATAAAGCTGACTACATTAGCCTGTCATAGTAGCTATGAGAACCTCTAAAATCTCTGCCTCGAGAGTTCTAACTCCTGAACTCACCAAAATGTCACGCCTTCTTGGCACCTTCCCGAGATGTACTAAAATGTCGCACCTTCTTGGCACCTCCCTGAGATGCACTAACAATACACTTTTTTATTATCTTAGCATGATCTATAATACTCGTAAAAGGATTCCCAATTACAACCATCTGAGACATAGCCAACTGAAAGAAGACATCCAAACCCTTACAAATTTCTAAATCTTTTCAGATTCGGTGAAAATGCTATCATAGGAATATCTGGACATGGCATGGAAGCGTGACTCATACTTAGCAACTGTCATGGAGACCTACTCTAAATGATCAAACTTTTCCTATATTTGATCCCTTAAAATGTAAGGCATGAATCTCTTCTAAAAGGCCTTGACAAACTGATCCTACAAAAAATTAGGAGCATTAACAGGTCTATAACCAAAAATGATATCCACCAATCTCTCGCAACCTCTCTCAACTAATATGTAGTATAAGCCAAACCATCCACGCAAAAAAAGTAAAATACAACTCAGAAAACAAGGTATGAAAAAATTTTGCACGATAAGGAATAAAATAAGGGAGGTTTCCTAAAGACACCCTATAGTCTCTCAAAGATAGATATACATCTACATATCGATCTGTAAGATTCTATTAGACATCTCATTCTTATATTGTTGAGATCATTAAAACCTGGGTGCTCTGATACCAATTTATCATGACTTAAAAATAAAGGTCATAATGGCACTTGTCGCGGCGTACCTTGACAAATAAGCCTATCACCCAAACCGATATAAAAAGAGAAAAAGACAAAAAGATCCCAAGGTAAGGCTTCTAGAACGAATCCAAACCATATAAGTAATCATAACAATATGAAAAAAACTTATCCAAAATCCCAATCATGCTCAAAACCACGTGTCAATAGTGTAAGAACTACTAATACAATCCAAGAGTCAAATACATCAGAAAAATTACCACAAAGGAATAATATTTGTCTCCAAATAATAATAAAAACATAACTACTATAAGAAGATAGAGGTGAACTTTGAACGCATGAATGTCCAACTGCTACCTTAAAAACTCCAACAATCATCCGAGTTAAGTAATTTGAGGCGTACTTGAGCTAGGACCTTCACCAAAAGGGAGCATTAGGCATGAGTACGGTCCACTTGTACTCAGTAGGTATCATAGGCTGACCAAGCAAAGTAGTAAATAAAATATACAAAATATATACACTGGGGGAACGTCACCTATAATAAAAAAATATCCCATAATGGTAGCCCACACCACTTGCACTAACACTTCTAATATATCACATACACACCAAGATAGAGCATGAGTATGCATTATATCACATATAAGTAGAACATGCAAATATATAAGATCATCAAATACAAGTAAAAGAAGATAAAACAATTACTTAGATGACAATTCAATATGGTAGTACAACAGAATAAAATAAGTGCAATGTATATGATAATGATGGTGATGATACACGAGGTCATCGTACAACCTCTGAGATCATCTTACAATCCCCGTATACATCTACGGAGCTAAAGCTTTCTGAAGTAGGACCCATGAGGGGTTCATCAACACGTATACAATCCACATATCTCATATCTCTTTTTTGGAACATCGCTCATAAAGAGTTTTATAAGGTGTTACAATGTCTCCTCCCTGGCACATCCTTTGGGGAGGGTTTTAAAAAGGTGTTTCCAGTGTTTCTCAGATATTGCCACAGTGGTACCAATGTTTCATGAATGAGCATGATATGAGTATGTAATGCTCACAACCAATCACAATGAGTATTTTCATAATCAACCATAATGATATATTTCCACAACCATGTGAGCCAATATTCATTCATTATTTCAGTTTCATCCGTGAATTTCTACATGTCTCATATGCCAAATAACGTATGAATATAATCACAATAAACCAATGGTACCATATTAAGCATCTTAACAATTCAATATAATTATTCACATGTATTCAAGTCTATTAATATCACATAAGACCCCACATGGTCACACATATCACATAATAACTTAATTTTGAAAATTACATCACATATAGGCCCCCACATGGGCACAACACATAAATAACTATTTTTCATGATTAGTTCACAACCTTAACATGCATTTTGTATCATTATTTACTACACAACCCAGTCTGAAAGAGTTAAGCTATAACCTACCTCAAATGCCAAAACTGGTCCGCTACACTTTAAACCCACGACCTTACTTTCCATGAACGATCTCGAACTCTAATAAAAACATCAAATATGAAATCTATGCATCAAAACAAAACCAACAACACCCATATTAATTACTTTTAGTTCGGGGTTAAAACAGACCCCCAAAATGAATTTTCAAAAAAGAAGGGAAAAATGAAAATTTTACTTCAAAAATATGTTTCCCATATTTTAAGAAACCAATAGATGAAAACCCAAGTTAAATCGAGTAAAAAAAGAGGTTCAAATCGAAGAAAAACTATTTTTTGAGCTTTACCGGGTAAAATTTTTGAAATCCAGATTAAAATCAAGAATCAAAGTTGTTTTGAAGGTTTAATTGATGAAAAACTAGTAATTATAAGATAAAAATATTATTCAAGTGAAAAGGAGTAAAATTTGGGTTTAAAATCATTCCTTAAGATTTTTGGAGTTTTGAGAAATTAATCAAGAAATTACTAAGAAAAGGGTGAATTCTTACCTAAAATCCATAATAAAATCAAGAAATAAGTGTTAATCTAGCTTTCAAGCTCCTACAAACATTACCTTTAAGCTCCCACACTATTTTGAGGTTTAACTCTCAAGTGACAAGATTAAAAATAAGCAAAATAGTCCAAAAAGTGAAAAATCTGCTATATAAATCTGCACCAGCAGTTTTTTTTTAATGTCCAACTCACACTTCGACAAGGTGCCCGGGATTCGTTCGGAGTACGATACATGCAAACGAACTATGCAACCACACTAAATTCGACGTTCCTGATGCGATGGTGATATAAAATTTTCAAAAAAACATCATTCTCACAAAGTTGACCCCCAAAACTCGAAATAATAATTTTCTAAATCGAGGGTCAAAATGAGATTTAAAAGCCGTAAAATTATATCAAACATGCTAACAGTTTAAAATCAACATTTCAGATCTTCTGGTAACGTCGGATTTTCCATACGAGGTCGTTTTGATCAAATGTGGGTTTCACACCCATTTTTCATTTTTCAACTTTCCGATCAATATATCGAAATGAGCTCAGATGCATCGGAACCCAAATCAAAGGTCTACCTAGCCTAATATTGATATTCCAGAGCTACTGACACAGTCCGTTCGGCCATCCATCGCATGGATCAAAAGATATTCTCATAAGTCTAAAATAAGGCTCTCGAAAACGCATCAAAAAAGAATATCGCATAAATGATACCAAAATACATAAAAAAATATGCCAATCACTCTCACACTCCAGAATACTATAATACAACAATGGAGAGAGATAAAACAGTTAAATCACACAAAATCATAAATTTCACATAATTCATCAAATTTTTAAGTCGTTACATGGTGAATTAGTGGTGAGGCATATTGATTTTTGGTGACAGTAATGGTGTGTGAATTTGATGATAGGTGATGATGGTTTTATATAACAAAGAAGATTGAATTGGATAAAGTTATTACTTGGTTGTATTGATTTTATATCAATAATTGAAGAAGAAGATGACGTTATGGTCGTTCTTCTTAAGAACGAACATGAAAGCTTGGTTCATGTGAAAAAAAGGGGGAAGAAGATAAAGGCAAAATGGTTAATAAAAAAGGTGAAAAAATACAAAAATTATATGTTTTACTTGGATTTACTAGGCTATTGTGTGTAAATCACGTAGGAGTATGCGATTGGCTTTGAACATATGAGGGGGCTATTAAATTCACTTTGAAGAAGAATAGGTGTGTAATAGGTCGCCACATTAGTTTAAGTGTATAAGTGACTTTTCGTGTATATTTCAGGGTGGTTTTGATGACTTTATCCTAAAAGGTAATTAGAAAAAATAAATTACATGACCATAATTGGTTCATCGAAAATAAAATAAACTTGTATAATCAGAAAAGTTCAAAATAATTTTAACTGTTTTTTTTTCCCTCTTCTTCATCCCCAAAGTATTTGTACAAACTTCTTTCATAGAATATTATTTAATATAAATAGTAAGAAGTAAAAAGAGTTATGAAATGTTTATTCAACAGAAAAAAGTTCTCCATAATCATAAATATATTTTTTAAAGATTAGTTATTTATTAAAGGTTTTACCTTTCTAAATAGTTTATTAATACATTTTTTACTAAACTCATAAAAGAGTAGGTTTTAATAATAAATAAGAAGAACATAAAGTAAAGTGCAACAAAAAATAATACTTTCTATGTTCCAAACTATGTGTCGTCATTTGACCGGACATGATATTTAAGAAATAATTGTTGACTTTGTTAAAGTTACAAAATTATCCTTCTTAAAGAAAGGAGTAATAGTATTTAAAATCAAGTGGGACCACTTTTAATTGAAAAGAGAAAGAAAAAAAGGAGTAATAGTATTTAAAATCAAGTGGGACCACTAAGGGTAAAATTGTAATTCTGTCTTTAAAAACTTACCAAATAAAGAAAGACGACATTCTTTTTGGGATGGACCAAAAAGGAAATGGCGACACATAATTTGGGACGGAGGGAGTAATAAGTAAGATAAATTCTTGAAAACACGTAAAATAGAAATATGTGTATAATTTTTTTTTTAAATTATTTTAATGATCTGAAGATAAATTAAGATGCTAGACATATTTTCTTTTTTAAAAAACCCTTTTTAGTTTTATCATCGAATAAGTGTTGTCAAAATTTGTACAAATAATGTTATTGAAAGATGCATTAATAAAATCATGAAATACAAGTAATTTAATAGATTAAATGAATTATTAGATGTTAAATATTTATACTTCTCAATTGACTTAATTAAATATGTGATTTATCTAAAATATAATATTATAATGGGAATTTCTAAGAGAATTTACCGATTAGTTAAACAATTTTAAAAAGAAAGATAAACTCAATAAATAGATTAGTTTCTCATATTATGATATACTAGGTACAAACACCCAAGTAATAAGAAGGAAAAATACTCAAAAAAATACCTGTACTTTGACCGGATTTGCAATTGAGCACACTGAACTTTGCGGGGATCCTATTATCCCCCTAGACTTTTTTAAAGTGTATTTGATTCCCCCTGAAATGATATACCCAGTTTTGGTGCCGGTTGTGTAAAACACGCGCCAATCTTGTTTTTACACGTATTTTTTTAAAAAAAATTAATTTTTATTTACTTTCTTATCCATTCTTATTATTTTCATCAATTTTCACCATTTTTTCACCAAAATCTTGACCACCATTGCCAAAATTACCAGCAGCAAAGGCAATATTTCCATGAATTTTTCTTTTTCTCTATATCAATCTGAGGTGATAATTGATTAGCAACAAAATGACGAAATAAACAACTAATAACCAGAAATTAGCAAATAAATATTTGAAACTTTCACAAGGATCCCATAACCAACACAGTGGCTTGGGATGAGGTCATTACCATGCCTGGCCGACAAATTCCCTTCCGACGGCAACGGTGGGTTGGTTGGTGGTGGCAATGGTGAGTTAATTTTGCTATTTTGATGGAATTGAAGTAGGTTAATTTTGCTATTTTGATGAAATTAAAGAAGACCCATTTAATGTGTGTGTTGAAATTGATGGAAATAATTTTGTTATTTTGATGGAATTGAAGTAGGTTAATTTTCTATTTTGATGGAATTGAAGAAGACCCATTTGTTGTGTGTGTTGAAATTGGGTCAAATTGATTGAAATAATTTTGTTATTTTGATGGAATTGAAGAAGACTCATTTGGTGTGTGTGTTGAAATTGGGTCAAATTAATAGAAATAAATTGGATGTGTTGAAGATGATCCATTTGGTGTGTGTGTGTCATAAAATTGTGTTCAATTTCAATTCAACAATGGAGCAACCATGGTGCTTTGTTGAAGACTCCATTGTTGAAGCCAAAAAAAGAAGAAGAGAGAAAAGAAGGCAAATAAAAAAATAAATAAAAAATATAAAATTATTAAAATTCAAAAAATTAACGGGTTATGTGTCCAAAAAAAGTTTTATAACGATTTTTTACACTCTCACGCGCTAAATGTATGTGAATTACATGTATTTGTCCAAGTAGGCAGATATATGCCATTAAATACGAAAAAAATTTTCAGGAGGGTAATAGGACCCTCGCAAAGTTTAGTACGCTCAACTGAAAATTCAGGCAAAGTTCAAGTCTGAGTATTTTCTCTAATAAGAAATGAAATGTGTGGAAAAAGTAGTTTTAACAACTATATGTCACAATTTTAGCGGAGATTTTTATTTATCAACATGTTACAATTTTAGAGGGGGAAAAGTAATTTTATCAACTATATATCACAATTTTAGAGGAAAAAAGTAATTTACCAACCTCATGTCACAATTTTAGAGGTTTTCAAATAATAAAAATTACCATAATTTTATCAGCTACGTGTCAAAAATTTAGAGGAAAAAAGTTATTTACCATCCACATATCTCAATTTTAATGTATTTTAAGAAAATTAAAATTATCATAATGCCATTATGAGGACTATAATATATTATAAAAATAGTAAGAAAAAAGAAGAAGAGTTATGAAATGTTCATGCAACGGAAGAAAGTTCTCCACAATCATAGTATGTTTTCTTAAAGACCGATTATTATATAAAAGATCTTATCTTTTTAAGTACTTTATTAATATATTTTTACTAAACTCGTAAAAGAGTAGGTGTTAATAGTATATAAAGAGAACATAAAGTAAAGTTCATCGAAAAATAATAATAAATAAGATAACTTCTTGAAAACACATAAAATAGAAATGTGTATAATGAGATCTTTTGAGAGAATTATCGATTAGTTCAATAATAAAAAATAAAGACAAACTCAATAAATAGAGTAGTTTATAGAGAAAATTGAAGGAAAGGTGTCTTTTAAGTCTTGAATGAAGGATTGATGATATTGACCAACTTAAAAGGTCAAATATAATTAGAAAACTTGATTAAGTTAATTGTGGGATTGATTATTATTTTCAAAACTTTCTAATCTTTACAAAAATACAAATCAACTCAACCCACACCCGTCTTCAATCCAAATCACCGTCCGTCTCTCGACAACTTCTCTCAACCAACAGTTCTACAAATTTCTCCTTTCAATCTCCAATGACTTCAACCTCCGACGACAAATAGTTGGCCTTCGAGTTCCTTTTCAACTTCAACTTTTAATCGACGTGGCAGCCTTGCTCTCCGGCCACAACAACTTAAAATTCTTCATTGTTCCTTTTCTTCTTTCACAGGTAAAAAATTCTGGTCTTTTTAGTTTTGAAGAAAACAAGGAACTTGAGCCAACTTCTCTTATAGTATTGGTAAATAATTTCAATATTTGTTGCTTTAATTTGAAACGCGGTCTGAATAAAATTCTAATTCTTATTCGTTGCATTTTTTTGAAGTTTGATTTTTGTTGTTTGTGTTTATACAAACAAAACAATGATTTTGGTGTTTTTCGTGTTGTGGCCGTTGTTGGGTTGATTTGTTCTATTCTTGTTCTTGGTAAAAATGGTGATATTGTTGTTTTTCTGTTGAACAAAATCATGCTACTATTTTTTACTCCAACAGATTATTCATCTGGTATAACATATTAACTATATGATGCAACAGATTTATCATATGATGCAATAGATCAACCATCTGATAAAACAGAGGAACCATCAAATTAAAATTCTGATGCAATAGATTAAACATCTGATATAACTGATTCACCATCTGATGTAACAGATTAATCTTCTGATGTAATAAAGGAACCATTGGATAAAAAATCTGATGCAACAGATTTAGCATATGATGCAACAGTTTAACTATATGATGCAACAGATTAACCATATGTTGCAACAAATTAACCATATGTTGTAATAGCCCATCTGATGCAATGGAGGAACCATTGAATTAAAGATCTGATACAACAGATGAACCTTTTGTTGGATAAAATCCTATCAACTCTTCCAATAGGACATGTCTAGGACTTGATTTTTCTAACTGACCATTCATCTGCCGCGATAGAAAACCCTTCTATTGGAAGAAATCTAAATAATATTGACCGTTGATAACCGTTCCAACAGATCACTCTTGCAACAGATGTGTGACCTATTGCACAGACTATTCATCTTTCTCAATATATGAGTGATATGTTTTATATTTTCACAATAGATTACTCAATACTGTTGCTACAGATTAGTTAACTGTCTGACAGATTACTCATGTGTTACAACAGATGTGTGTCTTTTGCACAAACGATTTATCTTTCTCAATAGATGAGTGATATATTTTGTATTATTACAACAAATTACTCAGCCGTTGCTACAGGTTATTTAACTGTTCTAATAGATCACTCATATATTGCAACAAATATTTTTGTAATAGATGTGTGATCTGCTTCACAAACCATTTATTTTTCTCTACAGATGAGTGATATGTTTTGTATTGTTGTAACAAGTTACTTATCCATTACGATCTGTTATTTAACTGTTTGAATAGATCATTCATATGTTGCTACAGATGTATGATCTATTGCACAGACCATCCATCTGTCTTAAAAAATGAGTGATACATTTTGTATTTTTGCAACAGATTACTCATCCGTTGCAATAGGTTGGTTATATACCACAATACATTGGTTATATACTGTAACAAATATACTATATGGTGCAATAGGTCAATGATTTGTTGGAATAGTTATTTTACTATTTTACTTGTTAGATTTACTGTTATCCCTTTTTAACGGTGCATTACTCCACTATAATATATTTTTTATGTTCCTGTTAATTTTAGATATCCTGAAAGAACAAAAATCAAATCAAGTCCAAGAAAAGGAACAAGTGAAGCAGCTAGGCTACATCCATCACTCTATAAGCTTGCTTTACAAGAATTATCTCAATCAGGAGTAGAATATGATGAAGACGGGGAGGAGGAATGTTTCAAAAGAGATGATCCAAATGTCAATAGCCCTTTCACTAAAGAGTTGGTCAAAACCTTCAGCATTGATCGTTATCCTATGAGAATGCAATGTGATGGTGCCGTACATTTAACAGGTGATTTCATGGTAAAGTCAGCCATGGGAAAATCTTTCGATGCCTTCAGAAAAATACTTCAAGAAAAAAAATTGGATGCTTATTTCAGGGACAGTTGCTTTGGGAAATATCTTGATTTACCGGAGGACAACAATGCTTGTTTTCAAATAAAAATGGTATATGAACTTCTCAAGCGTAGGTTTATGTATGAAAACAAAGATACGATGGATGAGATATGGATAAATTACTGTGGTATGTCTGCTTATTTTGGTTGGAAGGAGTTTGCCATAGTTATTGGACTAAAATGTTATTCTCCTTCTCCTTCTCAAGTTATACCTATTCTAACCCAAAAAACGCACCCCACACACCCTAAAAAGGCAAAGAAAAGTCGTGTGATCGTGATGACCTGGTGTCTATTGTTGGTCCAAGCTTCAAAAAAAAAAATTTGATAGAAGCGTTGAAAGGTAAAGAAATTTCAAAGAAGCACAAGTAGTCATTGTGCTTGGTTTGGTTTGTACGTAATATTCTTTGGGAGAGAGACGTTAACAACAACATAAGCGTTGGTTTAATAAATCTCTCCAAGGGTCTTAAGGCATTTAACAACTATCCTTGGGGTTTTGAAAGCTTCAAAATGAATGTCAAATATTTGTTGACTCCATTAGTGCTAAAGACAGTCAACTTATATGGCTTTTCATGGACTTTCATGGTAAATGTTTCATTCTTTTATTATGATATCTTTCATTTTTTTACATAATAATAGTTTTGATTTATTGACATTATTTTATAGGCTTGGGCGTTTGAACCTATTCCTTGTTTGAGAAAATAAGTGAACTACCAGGAAGAAGTTTCTTGTACAAGAATCTTGAGATGGTTGTCGACCAAAACTGATAAAAACACAAAATTTCTTGATCTTTTCAACCCCCTGAAGGATGTAGTAAGTATAATTACAATTAAGTTTTTATTTTAATTAATGATTTTTTTGAATGATCTAACCATCATTCTAATATATGTAATGATTTATCTCTAGTTCCGACTAATTGAGAGTTGAAGATGCGATTTTGTCTTACTTTACGATCTGCGCAAACTTTATCGTACTCTAATGTCATTGACAAAATAAAAATAGAATTTTTTGGAGCAACAACCATTATAAGAAAAATAATTTTTGAGGGTGGGCTTGTTGTTGTTGATAGTCGTAGTGGTGATGGAGCTGCTTGTGGTGGTAGTGGTGCTGCTGTTGGTGCTAATGATACTCCTCTTACAGTATTTAAAACAAACCATTGAGTATGATCATACTGGTTATACAAATTTTGCCTCTCCCAGTAAATATTTAGCATGCAAATATCAAGACTGCAAGGCAAAACATGATGTAGTGATTAATGCTATTAATGCATTAACTACTCCTGTAAAGGAATTAACATCTAAGAGGGGTGACATTCCATCAAAGAGTATTTTATATCCATCCACTTCATTAGAGATTAAGGCTAAGACGAGAAGGAAAGTGATTTCCAAGGCATTATCAAGCATCCAAAAAAATGAAATTACAACTCCTTTGTTCGTGTGTTGCACTGAGCAATGTACAATATCCAAAAGAGAGAAGCACGAGCTGAAAAAGGTGAATATATATGTATGTTGCAAATAAAAAACATACATATCTAGTTAAACAGATGACATATCTGATGAAAATTATCAAACAGATATATACATCTGTTACAATAGTTGACTAACTCGTTGCACCAGATAAAGTATCTGCTGCGACATATGTCATTTGTTTTAGAAAATCAAATAGCTCTTCGTACCACTTTTATTTGTACCAACAGATGACCTATTAGTTGTAATTGATGAGTCATATATTGAAATAGATGGTTCATCCATTGGAAATTATCATATAGGTCTTCCTCATGTAGAAATTTATCCCAAAAGTTGATTCATTATTGCAGCAGAAATAGAATCCATTTGGGAAAATTTAAAATAGGAGGAAGACCTATTTGATTTACTAGAACAGATGAGTTATCCTTTTCTATTTTGCTGTATCTCCATGATTAACATTGACCAATTCTGGCTTTTCAGGTGGATGTAGAAGCTACTACTGAACAACATTGGCAATATGCTACTCATTTTATGGAAATACAGAGAACAAAAAGTGCAGAAACCATATTGAGTAGATTTTTATAGCTTAAGTCTGTCAAAGTAATAACCTCACCCCTCCTTACGAATCCTTCACATCAATACTTAAATTGTTGATGTATTTGCTGAGATTTGTACCTATAACAATTTTTTTACATTTCATTTATTCGTTGATTTATTTCAGCTAATTTTTGAAGGCTTTGATTTATTTTATTTTATCTATGAGTTTTATTTTTTCCTTAAATTTGAACTTATTAATTGAAAGGGAATACTAGATTCAAATATTGCAATAGATAATGTATCTGTTGCAACAGATGACACATCTATTGAAAAAATATCAAACAGATTTAAACATATGTTGCAATAGGTAGGTAATCTGTTGAAATTTCTCAAATAGGTCTTTCCACTATTGCAACAGATAGAGTTAGATAGAAACATCGACATAATACAATAGATGACCAACCTATTGCAACAGATAAACTATATTTCAGAATACGGAGAATATCTGTTACAATAGATGGAGAGTCTGTTGCATTATAAAAATTCAAATTTTATTGGACATAAAAAATTGACACTGATTTAAAAATATGACAATGAATTGAAATAAAAATAGCGGAACCCATTGACAATGTTTAGTTCAAACACCTAAAATAAAATAGGCATCAAGTAGACAATGTCCATTTTAAACACGTAAAATAAAATAGGCATCAAATGTGTTAGTTTGGCACTTTTTGCACTGTTGGCTGCTTGCATGTAATTCACGCAGCCAAGGCTCGTTTAACCCCCATTTTTGCTGACTAGACATCTGATTTGGCCCCCAACGGTCATTCCTCCCCATTGTCTTATATATTTATCTTCTTCCTAAAATTTAATCCAAAATTCCCAAATCTTCTTCTTCATCATCATCTTTTTTTATCTATCCAAATTCTTCAAATTATTTGCATTTGCCCTTTTTTTTCTTTCTTTATTTTTTTTTCATTTTTTCTAACTGATCTTGACAATGTGGAGCGCATCTTCCACTGTTTTTTGTGATAAAGCTTTTTGATATTATAAGTGTGGTCATGATGCTATATTAAAGACTTCTTGGACTCAACAAAATCCAGGTCGTAGGTATTTTACTTGTAAGATTTTAGAGGTAATATTTTTTTAATTTAATTAGTTGATTAATTATTGACTTGTAATTGTTTTATAATTGTGTTCTTGTTTTTATAGAAATTGGGTGGACGCGATTACTTTGATTGGTATGAAGAACAATACCCTTTACAAGTAAATTGTGCAATCTGGGATTTGTTGAAGAAAGTCAAGGCTTCTGAATAGAAACAAAATCGAGCAAGAAGATACAACATTGTTGCCATTATTGCTATTGGTTTGGGGTTGTTGAGCACATGGATATTCAAGCCTAATATTTGAAATTTTCATGGTGGTGTATTTGCTACTAGTTTTGTGTTATCGAATACATGAATATTCAAGCATAATTGTTGGAAAATATCAAACAGATTTAAGCATATGTTGTAAAATTTATGTCATATGTTGGAAATTATCAAACAGGTCTTCCAACGGTTGCAACATATTAGACTTAGATTAGATTAGATATAAGTAACATCGGTATAATGCAACAGATGATCAACCTATTGCAACAGATAAACTATCTGGCAGAACAAATAGAATATATTTTACAACAGATTGACAATCTATTGCATTATAAAAAACTCAACTTTCAATAGAAAAAAATTATTGCCACTACATGTAAATGTAATTTAAAGTAAAGTGAAGTGTGACTTGAAATAAAAAATTGTTATTTCATAGGTTTATCTATATACACAGGCTCAAAGAGTCCAGTTAGTACCCCATAAGCCCAGACCTCTTGTAGGTTTGCCACAACATTGTCGTACAGAAAGGTCATTGGCTCGGCTATTTATGTGTCGGTCAACAAACATTCGATATGTGCAAGAGCGTGCGAGCCACATGCAAAATCGATATCATTTTTTAGAAGGTTCATGCCCTTATTTCGACCTTTAAAATCCTATTATTTCTTCATTAACACTTTCTCTGGCAAATGATTCATCAGTTTACTCTCCCTCAACAAGATGGGGAACAACTCCATCAGTGGCTGCAAGTGGAAAAAGAAATGACCTCATCGATGCCAGGTTCATTCCAGTCATAAACTTTGATCTTTCCCTCCTAGAGTAGTATCTCAACATCTCGATAATGTATGCCATCCATGTTCATGACTGCAAGAATCCTCTTTATCTCGGTCCAGTTGTTGTCATATAGATTTGGCCTCTCCCCTCTAATATATTTTATCATTTATTCTTCATCCCAGTCCACCATAGAAACTAACAAATCAAATCCAACGCCATAGGATGACACTTGATTATTGAGTTTATCGTAATTATCCTTGAGCTTCTTGTAGAAGTCGAGGTCTATTATCCTATCAGTAGCATCATAAGCTTTTGGGTACGCTAATTGCTTTTTCCTTATGAGGAAGAGAATTTCATCAACATACTATGATATAAGAAGTCAATTTTTAAATAGGTTAGTAATTGTAAAAATGCAACGGATGGTCCATATATTGCATAGGGTTCTTTGAATCAATAATCCAACATAACTTATGTAATAGATGGATAATAAGTTGCAACAGAATCACTACCAGTTGCACCAGAATACCTAGCTGTTGCAACAGATTTCACATCTGTTACATAGCCTCTTATTCATGGAATAGATTAGAAGGCTAGGTTAGGAAAAGTAAACTTACCTTATCCTTGTGCCGCATATACATATCTGTCATAATCTAGAAGTCTTGGGGGAATAAAAGAGGCATGGGGTAATCTGGTGTGCCTCGCTTGTCATTCTTGGCCCGTCGCAGATCTCTCTTCTCTTTGGAGCCAAGTTTCGCATATATGTCCACCTTCTTAAATGGCCCCTGAACTTAACTAGCTTTTAGAAAGGGAGGAGTTGCAATTTTTTTTGATTTCTGACTGGAGAGTACATCGCTAATTGCTCTTTTCTTTCTCCTAACTGTCGTTGTAGGATTACATGGCTCCCTCACCTTCTTGGATGGTATGACACCCTGTTTTAATTTGAATTCCTCAACAACTTTAGGGGTAACTGATAACGCTCAATCTACAGCTCTCGTGGGAGTGTAAAGCGGTCGTTAGCAAATATAGAACCCAACCTGGGTTGGGTATCGATCCCACAGAGAATAGCTTGGCCAACAAGCAAGAGAAATTACTAGACTTTTAGTGCAAGTCTCGTAGGAAAGGGGGGATTGTAGTATGTAACCAAAACAAGAATGTAAGAACTGAAAATAGCAAAATAAAGAGAGATTGTCACGTGTGTTGTAAACAATGAGAATTGAGGCGTTGGGGTTATGTCCACCTTCTGAGGTATACGTCTCTATTGGCTATGAGTGTGTAGAGTCTTGACATGTAATTGCTTATAGAGAATTGTAGTCGATGGTAAATCCAAGCGTCTCTCGACCTAAACAAGGACTATTTCACTTTAACTCTCTCGAGCTTAAAGCGTGACTAACGGTACGAATTCTCCAAGAAGTTAGTCCAGGTACGGCACTAGCTTTTTAATAGGAAAGGGTGTCCTACTACCTTGACATTATCTCTTTTCCAGACAAATAACTTTTCTCTCGAACAAGTCAGATGTTAGACTGGCGTTGGTCTATGCGTCTTCTTTTCTAGACAAATAACCTTTCTCTCGAACAGGTTAGATGTTAGAATGGCGTGTTCTTGTGTTTGAACCGCAAAGAATGTAGATTTAAGATGAAGAGAATAATGATATAAGCAATATACTTGTCTTGAACTCACAAACTCATAGCTATAGATAGTAACTCATTCGGCTTCCATAACCCCAACTAAGAGATTTAGTTACCCATGAATGCGAAGGATATCACGTTTTGCATGGTGGATGGCGTGAATAGTAGGTGTTTGGCGTGTGGTTTTAGTGATTCCGTAGCAAGTAACGATTCTCTTGTTGTGGAATTTAAGAGTAGAAGAATGAAGAATTGAGAATGGGTTGTAGGAAGATGTCTTAATTGTAAGGAGATGAATGAATTGTCAGAATGTCTCCCCCCCTTTAAAATCTCTAACATGATAGGGTATTTATAATACTCCTATCCTACTCCTACTAAACTAATAAAATAAATAACCAAATCCTAATATACTAATGAAATCCTTGACCCAATTGTACTAGGGTAAGGTTACAAAATTATAATCCAAATAGAATGATGAAACACATAACCTAATTGCACTAGGTTAATGTATTATGGCAAAAATCCAGCTTTGTGTCTGTAAGTCCCAAAGTCTTCAGAAATGCTGTTTTAGCCCGGGACAGATTTTCCATGCAGCAGATTTAGTCCTTTATGCGTCCAGCTCCTTTCCATCTCGTTTGTGAGCTTTCTTTTGCGTCAAGTAAGCCATAAATTGCTGTATTTTGCATCATTTATACCTGAAACTTTCCTAATCACATTTGTTAGCTCATTTACAGGAAAAAGGACTAAAAGTGTACGAAATAGATAATTAGTTCTCGAAACTAGGCTAAAATATGGGCAAAATATATTGATATAGGCGCGTAATTTCGCCTATCATCAGTAACCTCTACTTTTTCAAAGATTTTTTATTGGCTGTCCTTGCACTCTTCGTATTTATAATGAGAACATGAGGGTGAAGAGGGGTTAGAGGGACCTGTATAAGGGTGAGAGGGACCTGTGATAGGGGTGTTTTCAAACTTATTTATTTTTTCTTGAGCATCAACATGCTTATCATCACGAGTGGTTGCAACATCACCATGCCTGCCACCAACACCAACAACTCCACCAGAAGAAGTACTTGAATCTACCTCAGTAGGTTGGTCATGAAGAGCCTCAACATTAGGCTGACCTTTTCTAACTGCTCTTCTTATGGCTGTTGCTTCAGCTAATTCGTTCTTTATTAACTCCACTGTTGGGTCTTCTATAGTATCAATATGACCTAGAGTAATAAAAGAAGTCATCACCAATTTCTGCTCAGTAGGCATGATCCATGGATGCACAACCTATAAAAAAGACAAATACATTTAAATTATATAATATTATAATTTTCACAGTTGGGTTACATATTAACACAATCAACTTCTACAACAGATTAACAATATGTTGCATCAGATTACTCATTTGTTCCATAGTTTGCAGTAGATGGTTAAAATCCATTTGAGTCAGGTTCAGAAACCTAGAGCAACACATAGATAATCTGATTCAAAATATCAATCATCTGTCGCAATAGATTACCAATCTGTTGCACCAATTGCATAAGATGGATAATCTATTGGGTTAAATATTATGCAACAAATGATCTGTATGTCGCAATAGATTAATAATATGTTACATCAAATTACCTATCTGTTGCATAATTTGTAGTAGATGGTTAATCTGTTAGGAGTCGGGTTCAGAAAACCAAAGCAATAGATGGGCAATCTGATGCAAGATATCAATCATCTGTCACAATATATTATCTATCTGTTGCACCGGTTGGCACAAAATGAGTAATCTATCTCCACAGATGTACCATCTGGTGCATCAGATATAACATCTGTTGAACTAGATAAAACATCTGTTTAATATATTTCGTTGAGTAAAATTATTTTACTTGAACAAGACGTACTGCATCACCCAGAGAGTTAAAGAGACCAGCCTCCTTAATTTTTAGGTTGTTCTTTGTAGCCAACCACCTAAATATCCTTGGATGAGAAACCTCATCAAGGTAATCCATTATCTGCTTTTGGAGAGGAGGAATGACTTCAAATGCCCAAGCCTAAAAAATGTAACTAGGAAGCAAGCATAAAAAAGTCATACTCTAATAACTATATTCAATATAAATGAATGGATGAGTAAAAATAGTGATTAATTTTACCATGAAAGCCCAAGAAAATCCGTATAATATGGTCTTCCCTGAGGATAGCTTTGTCAGTAAATATTGGACAGTCAAGTAGAAGCTATCGTATCCCCAGGGATAATTGTTGAATTTATCAAAATCTTCAGTACGCGCCAACAAATCATCTTCAATGACCTTGTTGACATATCTTGCCAATATAACTGAATGGGCAAACCAAACTAAGCACAATTACTCCCTGTACTATTTTGGTATAGTTTTATCCCTGAAATCTATCAACAAATCCAATGCTTTGTAGCTACGTCGAGCAATGTCCAACAACCCATCTATTTTTACCTTGCGTTTGTTAGTTTTGCTACTTGCCTTAGATCTTTTGCGGGGTGTTCCCTTGGCGATAGGTGGTTCTTCTAGATGATCGCATCTCAAGCCCGTCACTATGGCAAACTCTTGCAAGTCAAAACAAATTGGTATGCCACAGTAGTTAATCCAGATTTCATTCATCTTTTTGCCCTCTCCTTCGAATCTTTATCTTCCCCCACGTACTTGATCCTGCGCTTGAGATGACCATATACCATCCTCATTTAGAAATGGGCAGGGGGTCCTCAGGCAACTCAAGAAAGCATCCAAAGTAGCTCCTCTTAAAAAGTCCGTGTAAGTTTTCTATCTTCATAATTTTCCTAATATAATTAAAAGGTTTCCCCAACTGACATTTAAGTATAAGTTTACTAGTTAGTTTAAGTTTATTTGCAGGGTCATCTATTGGCATCGTAACTTGAAACCTGTCAATACTAAAAGTTTTGACAGGATGATGCTGGGATGTCATATTAATTCATGCCCCATTGGTGATCCATTATCATCATGTTGATGATCATTCTCTTTCTCACTCTCTAATTCCTCCTCTTTCTCACTTTCATTTTCTTTATCACCAGCTATAGAAACTTGTCCACCTTTCTCAATGTTGTTTTCATATCTCTCCTCAGCTTTACTTTTCCCTGACTGAGATTGTTTAGGAAGATCCTCCGAATCCCTCTATATTGTAGCCTTTATTGGTAGGTGGTCAAATATTGATCCACTTTCACTTTTTTTTTTATTTTGGGAGACATGTTTTACCAACAAACAACAGAAAAACAAATTACATTACAATTGATGTATGAATAAATTTTAAAAAATACATTACAAACACCACCAATACCAACACACCAACAGTCACCACCACAAACACCACCAACCAATGCCACAAACACCACAATACCGACACCACCGACAACCACCACAAACATCACCAATCAATGCCACCACCAACCATCACCAGTGCACCACGACGACCATCAACGCCACCACCATGACTACCAACACCACAAAAACTATCCAATAATATCACGATAGTCAACGGAACACTGCGATAAAAACCAAGGTTTTCTCGAGTTCTTCTTATAATTTTACCATTAAAACTCAAAATTGTAAATCCATTCTCGAAGATAATACAACTAAAAGTTTTCTTTTTCAATATTAACTTAAAATCCCATATTTTTTAGATAAAAATAACAAATCTAGAACTCTTCTCGAACTCTGTTGCCTATCAAGATAGAGAAAATAACTAATACAAGTAAGAATAAAGTAAAAAATAATACCTATGTAGTTGGAAATAAGAAGAAAATCGATCTTTTGTGAAGGGTTAAGAAATTTGTTGAGTAGTTATTATTTGTACTGTATTGTTAGAGAGAGAGAAAAGCAAGAATACGAGATTTAAAATAATGAAATATTTTTCTCGAAAATGGATGATTTGTATGGGTTGATTTGTATTTTGGAAAAGAATGACAAGTTTTGAAAATGTTAATTTGGTCAAAATTGATCATAATTATTTTTAAAATTATAAAAGATGTGCGTAATTTTTAACCATCTCATCATGCAATTGCCAAAAGACTCAATTGAAGTTGTAGTTGACCCTATGAGAACTCACCCTTAGTCCTATATTAATTAATTAAGGTATTAGTCTAATATATGAACTTAATTGAAATTGTATAAAAGCAAACGTTCAACCTATTGCAACAGATCAACTATCTCTTGTAAATTATCAATCAGATTAAGTCATTTGTTGCAATAGATTACCCATCTATTATAAATTATCAAACAGATTAAGTTATCTGTAGTGACAAATTACCAATCTATTGTAAATTATCAAATTGGTTAAGTTATCTGTTGCAACAGATTACCCATCTGTTGTAAATTATCAAATAGGCGCTGCCATCTATTGTAGTTAAACCTATGAGAACTCACCCCTAGTACTGGATTAATCAATTAAGGTATTAGTTGAACACATTAGATAATAAAAATTGGTTCAGCTCAGAGTGATCGATCGATGACTCTGGTCGGGAGGAACACAGTACCGTCTCATTATGCAATTTCCAAAAAACTCAATTGAAGTTTTAGTTGACCTTATGAGAACTTGTACCTGTCCTAGATTAATCAATTAAGGTATTAGTTGAACACATGATGTAATAAGAATCGGTTTATCTTAGAGTGGTTGATCGACGACTCTGGTTGGGAAGAACGCAATACCATCTCACTATGCAATTGCCAAAAGACTTAGTTGAAGTAGTTGACCTTATGAGAACTCACTCCTAGTCCTAGATTAATTAATTAAGGTATTAGTCTATTATATGAACTCAATTGAAATTGTATAAAAATAAATGTTCAACCTGTTGTAACAGATTAACCATCTGTTGTAAATTACGAATCAGATTAAGTCATTTGTTGCAAAACATTACTCATATGTTATAAATTATCAAACAGATTAAGTCATCTATTGCGACAGATTACCTGTCACGCCTCAAATCCTATTGGGGCAGATAGGCACTTGTAGCCGTAAAGGCCCAAGAGAACCAATCCATAACCTTGTACTTATCATGCATGTAACTATGACAACCAAAGGTCTGACAAACATGATATTATGCATCGATGCGAATATATACATGGGCAAGCACAAAATTATATATACAACACTTGGCCGTTGGGGCCACCACATCTAAAAGACAAGGAATACCATGTTTAACTTTACATTAGTCTACAAAGGCTCTAAAAGATACATAGACTTTAGTTAGGGTCGGCACAAACCCCCGCCCTACTCTTGACTACTACACAATAAAAAATATATGAAACAGACTCGGAAAGCCCCGAATCAACCTGGAGCTCACCAATAGCCACTGAATAGATTGTGCTCCTACTAGTGAGGCGTATTGGCTGAAGCACCTATGTTTGTGGCACGAAATACAGGTCCCCCATGATGGACTTCAGTACAAAAATATGTACTGAATATATAAGGATAATGGTAACAACAGATAATACGAAAGCTCAATAAAAATCAGATACAAGTGCATAAGTAGCACTAGTAGACCACTTTTACATATACTTGTGGGACTACGTATATTACATTCTTTTATTTATTTTTGCCTTTTGTACTTCATAATCTTTGTAAGCTGCAAATAACTAGTTGATCAGTGGTAAGTAGATAAATCGGGATCGGCCCATGCTAGGCATACGCAGCTGCCACCCATATATGAACATTGGGATTGGCCCATGCTAGGATATTTCCCCTGAGTTGCTACCCACATATAACGATATCAAGATCGGCCCATGCTAGGCTTATGCTCCTGAGCTGCCACTCATTTTACAGATTTACGTTACTTAGTTTATTTAGCCTTTGAGATTGTAACTTTGGTGGTCATAACATTATGATACCTTGAACCAATAATCTACTAATAAGAGACATATAAATGGACACGTAATGCAACAATAATGAGGTAGGGAGCTGTTGGCACACAAATTAAGTGTTTAGAAGCTGAAAATAACATATGGGTCTTATTTGAATAAACGAAAAACATCAAAAATTTTCTAGTGGGTGTGCAGGTTTAATAGTAAGCATGTATTAAGGTGTTTTAACATGTTAGAGAATGGGAACAAGGTCATTGGCTTCATGGGATATAATACACTGCTAGTATGTGTCACTTGTTGTAGGATAACCTTGGAAACTTACTTGATGGAACAAATGTTCTATTTCATGCCAGAGACTACAAAATGGAGTATGCCTTACATACCTGGTTATATAACTCCAAAACTAACCGGACTTGACTTCTTGCCTTTAAGATTACTTATCTACAATAGAATATATGGTAAACTAGTATTAGCAACCAACCAACACATTTATGCTACTTAACTCATCCAAAATAGTAACCGGGCAGTAAGCCATTAATCTATCAATCAAGGGTGTTATTTTTACCCTTTTCTACTCCAATTACACCCACATAGCATACAGGTCATTACAAGGTTGACCGAAACCACCGTGGCTTTATTACACATTCTAAACACTACACAAAACAGATTGGGCAGTAAGCAAATGCAATAATTAGTTCGGTGGTGTACCGCCACACCTTTCTTATATATTTCATTACAAACCAATCACACCTTTCTCCAACATCAACCAGCAGCCCATAACATATACATTCAAAATAGTCCCAAATCCCTTTTATTATATCAATCACTTATTGAACTCATCATATCTTGAGTTCTCAATAACAACACATTCATAATTCTCTCTCAAATGCATATATAAGGAGAACCAAATG
>NC_061115.1:31659625-31735941 GCF_002878395.1 Capsicum annuum
AACGACCGCTTTACACTCCCACGAGAGCTGTAGATTGAGCGTTATCAGCAAGAACCTCAATAATTTATTCCATTTCCAGCTCCTAACCCCTTTAATATAACCTTCAACTTATACACACTTGGTCACCTTAAACTTTAGATTCAAATACTAGCTTACGATCCCAAGTTTAAATAGTTGTATCGATGTTAACTTGATCGTGTCACATAAAAACGTACGGGAAACATCTATAATTTCATCTACACCATTAATACTTGCATAAAAAATCTCATCCATTTCCTATACCACAAGGCTATACCAAGCTACATATAAATAGGGAAAGTACATACAGTGTATGAGGTGTCACATCCTTCCCTCCTTAGAAACATTTGTCCTCGAATGTTAGCATAACTATCTAACCAAAACAATTTCAATCCTAAGTTAAATATCCCTATTATCACATAGTACTTATATATTATACTTACTTGTTATTGCTCCAATTCAGAATCTTGGACTTTTTCTTCATATTTGAACAAATGGGGGTAATTAGATTTCATCGCTTCTTCAGCTTCCCATGTTACTCTTCTACTTGTTGATTTCTCCAAAGCATTTTTATTAAAGCTATTTCTTTATTCCTTAACTTTTTAACTTGTTGATCTAGGTTAGCAATAGGTATTTCTACATAGCTGAGATCTTCCGTAACTTGTACATCTTCATTAGGAGTAATATGAGATAGATCACCCATGAAGTTTCAAACCTTTGAGATGTGAAATACTGGATAAACTATTGAGAGATCTTAGGGTAGCTCTAATTCATAAGCAACTTGGCCAAACCTCCGAGTAATTTTGTGGGCCTATATAACGTGAACTTAGTTTTCCTTTCTTACCAAATCTGATAACCCCCTTCAATGGTGACACCTTTAAGAATATCCAATCACCTATAGCAAACTCTAGCCCTCTTCTTCTAACATCTGCATATGGCTTGTGTCGACTTTGGGCTATCTCCATCCACTGTTGGATCAGTTTAATCTTTTCCATAGCTTGATGAACAAGATTTGTCTTGAACCAGACAGTTTCACCCACTTCAAACCATCTAATTGGTGATCTACACTTTCTTCTATATGAAGCTTTATATGGCACCATTTTGATACTTTAATGATAGTTATTGTTGTAGGTAAACTCAATGAGAGGTAAATGATCCTCCAAACTACCTTTAAAGTTCAATACACAAGCTAATAGTATATCTTTAAGTGTTTGAATGGCACGTTCTGCTTGTCCATCTATTTGAGGGTGAAAAGTTGTACTTAAATTCACTTGTGTCCCCAAATTTCTCTGAAAAGACTTCCAAAAATTTATAGTAAATTGAGCTCTTTGATCTAATATAATAGAGATTGGTACTCCGTGTAGTTGAACTATCTCTTTGATATACAATTTGGCATACTCTTTAACTATATAAGCGGTCCTAACCGATAGAAAGTGTGCTTATTTGGTAAGCCTATCAACTATCACCCATATGGAATCAAACTTTTGAGATGCACAAGGCAAACCAGTAACGAAATCCATGTTGATCACATCCCACTTCATGATTGAAAGATCTATACATTGCATATATCCCCCGAGCTTTTGATGCTCTACTTTAACTCTTTGACAATTTGGACATTCGACTAAAAATTCTGCAATGTTCTTCTTCATGTCACCCCACCAATACATTCCTTTCAAATTAAAATACATTTTAGTTGACCCCGGGTGGATGGAATACCTTGAATGATGTCCCTCTGTCATAATCCTCTTTTTTAGCCCATCTACATTAGGCACATATAATCTATTTTGGCACCGATGTACTCTCTCTTATGTTAGCTCAAATGACTTTGTCATACCACATTGTACATTCTTCTTAAGTTGTAATAGTATGGGATCCGCATATTGCTTCTTTTTCACTTTAGCTACTAATGAAGATTCTGCCGCATTATGCACAATAAGCCCTTCATATGGAGTTTCAAGAAAGCAAAATCCCAAATTGTCTAGTTGGTATAGATATTTAGTCATCCCTTGTCTTTCTATAGATGGTGCCATGGTCTTCCGACTTAATGTATCTGCTACCACATTTGTTTTCCTCGGATGATACAAGATATCAACGTCATAGTCTTTTAATAATTCAAGCCATCTTTGCTGCATCAAATTTAGGTCCTTCTGATTAAAGATATATTGCAATTTCTTGTGGTCAGAATATATGTCAACTTGAATCCCATAAAAGTTTTGACGCCATACCTTTAAGGCAAATATAACTGCTTCTAGTTCTAGATCAGGCGTCGGATAATTCTTCTCATGTGGTCGTAATTGTCTTGAGGCAAATTCTATGACTTTACCATGTGCATCAATACACACCCTAAGCCAATTTTAAAGCATCACAATACACTGCATAACCCTCTGTGCTTTTGGAAGAAATAATATGGGTGTAGAAGTTAACTTATTCTTCAGATCTTGGAAACTCCTTTCACAAGAATCATTCCATTGAAACTTTGAAGTTCTGTGTGTTAGCTTCGTTAAAGGTATAGAAATTAAAGAAAATCCTTCAATGAACCTCCTATAATAACCTGCCAACCCAGGAAACTGCGAACCTCCGTAGGTGTTATAGGACTTGGCCAGTTCTTCACAGCATCTATCTTTTGAGTATCAACTATTATCCCTTCATCAGATATAATATGACCCAAAAATGCTACAGATTTTAACCAAAACTCACATTTAGAGAACTTCGCATATAGCTTACGATCACGAAGAATCTGTAACACCTGTCATAAGTGAATGGCATGGTATTCCTTTGATATCTAATAAACCAGAATATCATCTATAAACACTATAACAAACACATCCAAGAATGGCTTGAACACTATATTATCAAATCCATAAAAGCTACGGGTGCATTAGTTAGTCCAAAGGACATGACTAGAAACTCGTAATGACCATACCGTGTTTGAAAAGTTATCTTGGGTATATCATTCTCTTTGACCCTCACTTGGTGGTAACCTGACCTCAAATCAATCTTTGAAAAGCACTTGGCGCCTTGCAACTGGTTGAATAAGTCATTAATTCTCGGAAAGGGATATTTGTTCTTAATAGTCACCTTATTAAGTTGTCGATAGTCAATACACATTCCTAATGAGCCATCTTTCTTACTCACAAATAACACTGGTGCACCCCAGGGTAACATACTAGGCCTTATGAATCTATTTTCTAGCACGTCTTTCAATTGTTCTTTTAACTCTCATAATTTGTTGGGGCCATTCTATATAGAGGAATTGAGATTGGTTGAGTACCTGGAATTACATCAATACGAAACTCTACTTCTTGTTCTGGTGGAAAACCTGGAAGATCTTCAGGAAATACATCGGGAAATTCATTTACCACTGGAATAGTTTGAAGAGTTGGTGGATCCACATCTGTATCTTTCACTCTAATAAGATGATATATGTAACCCTTGGAAATCATCCTTTTTCCCTTAAAATAAAAAATAAATTTACCTCTTGGTGCACCAATGTTACCCTTTCATTCAAGGACTAACTCTTTTGGAAAATGGAAATACACCCTTTTAGTTCGGCAATCTACTGTGGCATAACAAGAAGACAACCAATCTATACCCATTATAGCATCAAAATCTACCATTTCTAACTTAACCAGGCCAACCATTGTATCCCAACCACAAATAGTTATTATACAATTCCAATACACTCTCCTAGCTATAATAGATTCATCAATCGGCGTAGACATTTCAAATAGTATAACTAGCAATTCTAGTGTTCTTTTCAACTTTCCAGCAACAATGAAGTGACATATGATAATGTAGAACCCGGATCAATTAATGCATATATGTCATGTGAAAGAATGGACAATGAACTTGTAACCACATGTAGAGAAGCCTCTAAATTTTGTCGATCCACTAAAGTATATGTACAGTTCTGAACTCCACTAGAGCTACCTTCTCCTTTAGCACCTCTACCACGACCCATAGGCTGTACACCTCTACCTAAATAAAACACCGATGATGATGATGCAACTAATGATCCAGTAGGTTGTGCCATACAACCTATACCTCTTTGTGGGCATTCTCTCATCATATATCCTGATGTACCACACATAAAGCAAGCATTTTTACCAAACAGATATGCACCTAAATAAAACTTTCCATATTTTTTACATGGCTACTGAGGAGGTCTTAATTAGCTCACACTCCCTTGCTCTTGATACCCTGCTGTCCGTTAACTCTGTCTCTAACTTCTTTGCCTAAACTGATTACTTTTAGACCTTTGAAACTGTGGTGGAGCACTAGTTGCAGGATAAGAAAATAATGGCCTAGGTGGTCTATTAGAAAACAAAGGCCTAACCTCTCTTTGGGATGCCATAAACTGCCCCATAGATCAGGACCTCTTGGAATAACCTCTTTTCAATTCTAGTGTTCTTCTTTGTCTCTGATCCTCTATTTTTTGTGCAAAAGCTTATATCCTTTCTTTGTCCATGCCTGTGTTCAAAGCAGCAATAGTACAATCTCTAACCAGATATGGATCCAACCTCTCCATATATCAATGAACTCTATCATCCATAGTAGCTAAAACATTAGGAGCATACCTAGCCAAAGAGTTAAACCGGAGGTTGTATCCCCTCACGCTTATATTCCCTTGGTGAAGATTTAGGAACTGATCCACACGGGCTTCTTGAGTCTTTAATGGAAGGTAATGATCAATAAATTCTTCTTTGAACTCTTTTCAAGTAGCTAAAGGTGCATCGATACCCCTAGATAATTTCCCGTCTTTATACCAAAATATAGCCTCCCCATTGAATTTATATGCTGCTAGTTCAATTGTCTCTTTACCTGATACATGCATGACATATAGATCCCTTTGGATTTGACCAATACAGTCCTATGGATCTTCATTAATACCTAATATGGTAAATGTGAGAGGATCCAACTTAAGAAAATCTTGCGTCCGTAGGCCAGCTGTCCTATCTGCATTACTAGAACCTATGGTTGGAGTGGCTTGTCCTTGAGATTTTCCATCAACTATACAAGACAATAATTGCACTGCATTCCTTAGATCTTGGTCAGTAGCATTAATAGGTCGTTCTGAGGATATAATTCTTCTCTTCCTTAGTTCTTTTAGAGATGGAGGAGTAGAAGAAGTTTGTGATACAAACTCAACTTGAGCCTCACTTTGATTAGCTTGTCTAGGTGGTGACTTGCTTGTCCCTTTTTTGAAAGCCACATCTACTCGCTTAGCTATATTTTTATTCATTTTTGTAACTGACATCTTTACTGTAATGAGAAAAAAAATAGGTTTAGTTGTTCAATATGACTTCACCTACGACTTGGGCTCTACTGCACGATCAAAGATATGAAAAAAAAGAAACAACCCCTAAATGCCTATAGCTTCTTATTTATAGATGTGGTGCACAACACACCCATAAGCAGAACTCTACGTAGACACTCCCTAGGATGACTTGCTCTGATATCAGTAATGTCACTCCTCAAATCTTATTGGGGCGGACAGGCAGCCGTAGCCATAAAGGCCCGAGAGAACAAATCCGAAACCTTGTGCTTCTCATGCATGTAACTATGACAACCAAAGGTTCTGACAAACATGATATTATGCATCGATGAGAATATATACATTGGCAAGCACAAAATTATATACAATACTTGGCCGTTGGGGCCACCACATCTAAAACACAAGGCACTACTATGTTTAACTTTACATTAGTCTAAAAAGCCTCTAAAAGATACATAGACTTTAGTTAGAGACGGGACAAACCCCTGCCCTACTCGTGACTACTATACAATCCAAAATATATGGAACAGACTTGGAAAGCCTCGAATCAACTTGGAGCTCACTAATAGTCACTGAATAGCTTGTGCTCCTACTAGCGAGGTGTATTAGCTGAAGCACCTATGCCTACAACATGAAATATAGGTTCCCCGTGAGGGACGTCAATACGAAAATATGTACAAAATATGTAAGGCTAAAGGTAACAACAGATGATATGGGAGCTCTATAGAAATCAGATACAAGTGTATAAGTAGAACTAGTAGACCACCTTTACATATACTTGTGGGACTATGTACATTATATTCTTTTCTTTTTTTTAACCTTTCTTACTTCATAATAATTTTAAGACATATAATTCAAATGATCAACTGATTAATAGTAAGTAGATAAATCAGGATTAGCCCATGCTAGGCTTACGCCCCTGAGCTTCCACCCACATATGAATATTGGGATTGGCCAATGCTAGGCTATTTCCCCTGATCTTCCACCCACATATAAAGGTATCGAGATCGGCACATGCTAGGTTGATTCCCCAAAGCTACCACACGTTTTATAGATTTGTTTTACTTAGTTTATTTAGCCTTTGAGATTGTTACTTTGGTGGTCATAATATTATGGTACATTGAACCAATAATCTACTAATAATATACATGTAAATGGACACTTAATGCAACAACAATGAGGTAGGGAGCTGTTTCCTCACAAATGAAGTGTTTAGGAGCTGAAAATAACACATGGGTCTAATTTGAATAAATAGAGAACTTCTGAAATTTTCTAGTGAAGATAGGTGTGCAGGTTTAATAATAAGAATGTATTGAGGTGTTTTAACATGTTAGGGAGTGGGAACATGGTCACTAGATTTATAGGATATAATACGCTGCTATTATGTGTTACTTGTTGCAAGATAACCTTGGAATCTTACTTGATGGAACAAATGTTCGATTTCATGCCAAAGAGTACAAAATGGAGGATGCCTTACACACCTGGTTATATCACTCTAAAACTAACCCGACTTGACTTCCCGCCTTTTAGATTACTTATCTACAATAGAATATATGGCAAACTAGTATTAGCAACCAACCAACACATTTAGGCTACTTAAATTCACCCAAATAGTAAGCGAGATTAAGCCATTAATCTATCAATCAAAGGTGTTATTTTAACCCTTTTCTCTTCCATTTATACCCACATATCATACAGGTTCGGCTTCATTACACATTCCAAACAATACGCAAAATAGATTAGGCAGTAAACAAATACAATAATTAGTTCGGTGGTATACCACCACACCTTTCTTCTATATTTCATTACAAACTAATCACACCTTTCTCCAACATCAACCTGGAAACGTATAACATATACATACAAAATAGTCCATAAAACAATCCTGAATCCCTTTTACTATAGCAATTACTTATTGAACTCATCATCTCTTGAGTTCTCAATAACAACACATTCATAATTCTCTCTCAAAATCATATATAAGGAGAACAAAATGGAGCAGTCACCTTACCTTAATTCTAAAAATTATACTTAAATTTGAACTACTCAAGAACTTCAACTTTCACTTTCCTTCAAACTTTAAACCAAAGAAAAAAAGAGATCTCTTAATAACAAAGAAAAAGTGAGCAAGTAGCTGCTCTATATTCTTCCATGTATTTTTAATTAGACACCTATCGCATGTTTTCCTACTCTTTCATGAGATAATTAAGCTAAAACTTGAGTGTTTTCACCTACCTTAGCTTGCAAAGATGAGGGTTTCTTTAAGAACCCTAGAAGGAATTTTAGGGCTGCTGTTATTATCCTTGTTAAGAAAGGGAGAAATCTAAAATTTAAAAGGGAATATTGTGGTTAAAATGATTAAAATTTCCAGGTATATTGATCTTATATTGAGCCATTATTATTGACCTCATTTCCAGCCATAAATTAGTCAAAGTAGGTAATGCACCTACTTAAGGGTTCAAGCTGCTCAAAATTTCAAAGTAGGTGATACACCTTCTTTCTTAAATTTTAATTTCGGGCTCAATTAACTTGGACCTTTGGCAGATTCAAGTGTTGGGCTATTTCTCCATTTTCTTCCTCTTTTGTTCAATTTGGACCAAATTAGTACATTAGTATAGGCCCAAATCTGGTCCAGAGCCATGGGTCCATTAATTTGGTCGAAATAACTTAAGTAGGTGACTCACCTACTAGCTTAATTAAGTCAAGCAAGCACCTTAATATTTTATTCCCCTTTAATCTAACCTTCAACTTATCCACACTTGCTCACCTTAAACTTTTGATTCAAATACTAGCTTACGATCCCAAGTTTAAATAATTGTATCGATGTTAACTTGATTGTGTCACATAAGAATGTACAGGAAACATCTATAATTTCATCTACACCATTAATACTTGCATAACAAATCTCATCCGTAACCTATACCACAAGGCTGTACCAAGCTACAAATAAATAGGGAAAGTACATGCAATGTACGAGGTGTCACATCCTTCCCTCCTTAGAAATATTTGTCCTCGAATGTTAGCATAACTATCTAACCAAAACAAGTTCAAGCCTAAGTTAAATGTCCCTATTATCACATAGTACTTATATATTATACTTACTTGTTATTTCTCCAATTTAGCATCTTGGACTTTTTCTTCATAGTTGAACAAATGGGGGTACTTAGATTTCATCGCTTCTTTAGCTTCCCATGTTATCTCTTCTACTTGTTAGTTTGTCCAAAGCATTTTTATTGAAGCTATTTCTTTATTCCTTAACTTTTTAACTTGTCAATCTAGGATAGAAATTGGTATTTCTTCATAGGTGAGATCTTCCGTAACTTGTACATCATTAGTAGGAGTAATATGAGATGGATCACCCATGCACTTTTGAAGCATTGAGACATGAAATATTGGATGAACTATTAAGAGCTCTTAGGGTAGCTCTAATTCATAAGTAACTTGACCAAACCTCCGAGTAATCTTGTATGGGCCTATATAATGTGGACATAGTTTTCCTTTCTTACCAAATCTCATAACCCTCTTCATTGGTGACACCTTTAAGAATACATAATCACCTATAACAAACTCTAGCCCCCTTCTTCTAATATCTGCATATGACTTGTGTCGACTTTGGGCTGTCTCTAGCCTTTACTGGATTACTTTAACCTTTCCGTAGCTTTATGAACAAGATCTGGCCCGAACAAGGCAGTTTCACCCACTTCAAACCATCCAATTGGTGATCTACACTTTCTTCTATACAAAACTTCATATGGCACCATTTTGATACTTGAATGATAGCTATTGTTGTAGGCAAACTTAATGAGAGGTAACCCATCATCCCAACTACCTTTAAAGTCCAATACACAAGCTCATAACATATATTCAAGTGTTTGAATGGTACGTTCTGCTTATCCATCTATTTAAGGGTGAAAAGCTGTACTTAAATTCACTTGTGTCCCCAAATTTCAATAAAAAGACATCAAAAAATTTGCATTAAATTAAACTCCTTGATCTGATATAATAAAGATTGGTACTCTATGTAATCGAACTATCTCTTTGATATATAATTTGGCAACTGTTCAACTGTATAAGTGGTCCTAACCGGTAGGAAGTGTTCTTGTTTGGTAAGCCTATCAACTATCACCCATATGGAATCAAAATTTTGAGATGTATGAGGCAAACCAGTGACAATCCATGTTGATCATGTCCCACTTCCAAATTGAAAGATCTATAAATTACAGATAACCATCAGGATTTTGATGCTCTACTTTAACTCTTTGAAAATTTGGACATTCGGCTATAAATTCTACAATGTTCTTCTTCATGTCACTCCACTGATACATTTCTTTCAAATCATGATACATTTTAGTTGACCCCGGGTGGATGGAATACCTTCAATGATGTTCCTTTGTCTTTATCCTCTTTTTTATCCCATCGATATTAGGCAAGTACTCCCTCTTGCGTTAGCTCAAATGACTTTATCATACCATATTGTATATTCTGTTGAAGTTGTAATAGTATGGGATCTGCATATTGTTTCTCTTTCACTTTAGCGACTAATGAAGATTCTTCTACATTATGCACAATAAGCCCTTCATCTGGAGTTTCAGGAAGGTGAATTCCCAAACTGGCTAGTTGGTATAGATTTTTAGTCATTCCTTGTCTTTCTATAGATGGTGCCATGGTCTTCTGACTTAACGTATCTGCTACCATATTTTCTTTCCCCGGATGATACAAAATATCAATGTCATAGTATTTTAATAATTCAAGCCATCTTCACTACCTCAAATTTAGGTCCTTTTAATTAAAGACATATTGCAAACTCTTATGGTCGGTACAGTGTCTACATGAATCCCATACAAGTAGTGACACCATATCTTTAAGGAAAATATAACCGTTGCTAGTTCCAGATCATACGTTGGATAATTCTTCTCATGTGGCCGCAATTATCTTAAGGCATATGCTATGAATTTACCATGCTACATCAATACACACCCTAAACCAATTCTATAAATATCATAATACACTGCATACCCCTCTGTGTCTTCTGGAAGCACCAATACGGGTGTAGAAGTCAACTTATTCTTCAGATATTGGAAACTCTTTTCATATGCATCATTCCATTGAAACTTGGAAGCTCTGTGTGTTAGCTTTTTTAAAGGTGTAGAAATTGAAGAAAACCTTTCAACGAACCTCCTATAATAACCTGCCAACCCTAGGAAACTATGAACCTCCGTAGGCGTTATAGGTCTTGTCCAGTTATTCATGGCTTCTATCTTTTTAGTATCAACCATTATCCCTTTATCTGATACAATATGAGCCAAAAACGCCACAGATTTTAACCAAAACTCACATTTAGAGAACTTTGCATATAGCTTACGATCATGAAGAATTTGTAACACCTATGATAAATGACTGGTATGGTCCTCCTTTGATCTAAAATAAACTAGAATATCATCTATAAAAACTATCACAAACACATCCAAGAATGGCTTCAACACCCTATTCATCAAATCTATAAAAGTGCAGGCGTATTAGTTAGTCCAAAGGACATGACTAGAAACTTGTAAAGACCATACCATGTTCAAAAAGCTATCTTGGGTATATAATTCTCTTTGACCCTCACTTGGTGGTAACCTGACCTCAAATCAATCTTTGAAAAGCAATTGGCGCCTTGCAACTGGTCGAATAAGTCATCAATTCTCGGAAGGGGATATTTGTTCTTAATGTTCACCTTATTAAGTTGTCGGTAGTCAATACACATTCTCAATGAGCCATATTTCTTAGTCATAAATAACACTGGTGGCTCCACATCTGTATCTTTCACTCTAACAAGATGATATATGTAACCCTTAGAAATTATCTTTTTTGCCTTAAAATAAGAAATAAATTTACCTCTTGGATCACCAATGTTACCCCTCCATTTAAGGACTGCCTCCTTTGGAAAATGGAAATACACCCTCTTAGTTCGGCAATCTACTACAGCGTAACAAGAATCCAACCAATACATACCCATTATAGCATCAAAATCTACCATTTCTAACTCAACTAGGCCAGCTATTGTAGCCCGACCACAAATAGTTATGATATAATTCTGATACACTCTCCTAGCTATAATAGATTCACCAATCGACGTAGAAACTTCAAATGGCTTAACTAGCAATTCTGGTGTTGTTTTGAACTTTCCAGCAACCAATGGAGTGACATATGATAATATAGAACCCGGATCAGTTAATACATATATGTCATGTGAAAGAATGGACAATGTACGTGTAACCACATCTAGAGAAGCCTCTAAATTTTTTTCGAACTGCTAAAGCATATGTACGATTCTGAACTCCACTAGAGCTAGCTGCTCCTTTAGCACCTCTACCATAACCCATAGGCTATACACCTCTACCTGAATAAGGCACCTATGATGATGATGCAATGGCTAATCCATTAGGTCATGCCATATCACCTATGCCCCTTTATGGGCCTTGTCTTATCTTATGTCCCAACGTACCACACCCAAGGAAAGAATTTGTACCGAACTGATATGCACCTAAATAAAGCTTTATACATTATTTACATGGCTACCGAGGAGGTCTTAATTGGCTCATCCTCCCTTGCTCTTGATACCCCGCTGTCCATAAACTCTGACTCTCACTTCTTTGCTCAAACTGATTGTTTTTGCACCTTTGAAACTGTGATGGAACACTAGTTGTAGGATAAGAAAATAATATCCTATGCATTCTATTAGAAAACCGAGGCCTAAAATTTCCTTAGGATGCCATAAACTGCCCCGTAGATCTGGCCCTCTTGGAATAGCCTCTTTCAAATTCTTGTGTTCTTCTTTGGCTCTAATCCTCTTTTTTTTATGCAAAAGCTTGTATCCTTGCTATGTCCATGTCTTTGTTCAAAGAAGCAATATTATATTCTCTAACCATATATTGATCCAACCTATCCACATACGATGAACTCAATCATCCATAGTAGCTACAACATTAGGAGCATACTTAGCCAAAGAGTTAAACCAAAGGCTATGCCCCCTCACACTCATATTCCTTTGGCAAAGATTCAAGAACTGATCCACCCGGGCTTCTCGAATCTCAAATGGAAGGTAATGATCAAGAAATACCTCTTTGAACTCTTTTCAAGTAGCTGAAGGTGCATCAATACCCCTAGATCATTTCCATTCTTCATACCAAAATATAGCCTCACCTTTGAGTGTCTATGCCACTAGCTCAACTATCTCTTTACCTGATACATGCATGACATCTAGAGCCCTTTGGATTTGATCAATAATGTCCTGTGGGTCTTCATTAATATCTGATCCAGTGAATGTGGGAGGATCTAACATAAGAAAATCTTGCATTTGTAGGCTAGCTGTCCTATCTGCACCACTAGAACCTGTGGTTGGAATGTCTTGTCCAGTACTATATGAGCCAATAATTACAACGCATTCCTTAGATCTTGGTCAGTAGCATTAATAGGTGGTTCCGAGGATGCGGTTCTTCTCTTCCTATGTTCTTCTGGAGATGGAGGGGTAGAAGAAGTTTGTGATACAAACTCAGCTTGAGCCTCACTTTGGTTAGCTTGTCTAGGTGGTGACTTGCTTGTCCCTTCTCTACCAGCCACATCTACTAGCTTACCTATATTCTTACTCCTTCTTGTAACCGACATCTTTACTATAATGAGAAAAAATAGGTTTAGTGGTTAAATATGACTTCACCAACGACTTGGTCTCTATTGCATGATCTAAGATGTGAAAAAAAAAAAACAACCCCTAAATGCTGATAGTGTCTTGTTTATAGACATGGTGCACAATACACCCATAAGAAAGACTCTATGTAGAGACAACTTTGTAGACTCCCTAGGATGACCTACTCTGATAGGACTTTTATCAGGCCTCAAATCTTATTGGGGAGGTCAGGCACCCATAGCCGTAAAGGCCCGAGAGAACTAATCCATAAACTTGTATTTCTCATGCATGTAACTATATGTGATGCCCCGAATCTGGTACCCAAAATGCTACACGATGTTCATGATCTCGAAGGACTACAAGCTAACCCATGACTGATATCTGTACCTGTATACTACATAAAATATTGAATAATGCAGAAACATGAACTGAAAGGCCCTAAGGTTCAAAATTGACCTTAATATAAATAATATAACATCTGTGTGGGGTAATAGAATACCTAAAACAAAACTGAAAATACTGAAGTCTGAAACATGATAGTTTGGAAAGCCTCTAAACATGACTGTCTGAATGAGTAAGGAGTTTATTGGACACATCCCCAACTAACCCCAACTAATAAACTAATTGATGAGATAATAGAGAAATCATCATGTCCTCGAAAGATGAGGACTCACTTTTGATTTTGATAGCTAAAATTGGAATCTACTGCTGATCTGTAGCTCGTGTCTCTGAACCTATTATACAAGACACAATAGCGCGAATGCGTCAGTATGACTGAATGTACTGGAATGCATGTGAGGTAAGCTAAATACATGGGGTTCATATGCATGAACTATACTAATAACTAACTAATTATCATGAGTGTAAAAATACATGCATAAGACATAATAACTGATACTGATACCGTGAATACCTGACTACTAAATCTGAGTACTAATAGCATGGTATACTGATAACTGATATGACTGATAATATGAGTGACTGTATCTGACAGTCCTAAATCTGATAGAACTATCTAAGTTCCTTACTAAACTGAGTTGACTGTAACTGACTGTCCAAAACTGAAGAACTATCTGAGTTCTTTTACTGAGACTGATACTAAAACTGTAAGAAGTAGTCATCTAACTGAAATGCCCCAAATGTGCCATAATAGCTAAGCTGGGGTCCAATCTATTCCTTGATTGAAAGGGTGTCTATACCGCGGCACTGGTAAGGACAAATTGTGAGTGTCCCTAATATAACATGTAACTCTAATGAGAACGGTGGGAACCTTCATATAGTAGGTTAAGCCACCTCATCTACCCTCATATAGCAGGCTATGATGTCTCAACCTATAATGGATATATAGTTCTGGAATACATAAATTATTTCTAAGAATCACACCCTCATACAATAGGTGAGTTCCCATCATTGGGTTCACTCGGTGCTAATTTCTACTCCCATCTGAATAGACAATGAACATGATTTACTGAACTGAACATGGATTGAGTTACTAAATTTAGTTGACTGACAAAATACTGTGGATAGCTAACAACTAACTGATATCTTGAGTCATAAGACTGTCTGAAGTCTAAGGATCATAGCTTGACTGAGAGTATCGTGAAAACATAACATAGCTCTAGGCATACAACTAATGTTTCGGGTAAGAGTATCCCCAGGACTCGATGGAAGGAAACTGACCAAGCATAACTTACTTGCACATATTACTAACATCATAATCCATAATACATTTATAGAAGCATTTCATCAAAACATGTGATAGGCATAACTTGTAAATACATGGGGATTTTATGGTATCATGATAGTTAGGAACTTTTCCTTGATCTAGGCATTTAATCAAACATATTGTAGGCATGGTACATGTAAACATCATTGTATAATAATTAAACATCATGGTTCATTTCTAATTTCATCATTCAAGGGTTTAGTTATAGGTTTGCATGAATCTATATCTATAATAATTTAACCCACATAGAATTTATCACCCAACATGGAATATAATTCAATTTCTCATTATCCACATAAACAAGAGCAGCCTAATCATGAAATTCATATGAAAATTCATAAACTTGAATTTAGAAAAGGGATTCTTGGGCATTATGGACGAAAGGAGTCCATGAATGAACACTATGCATACCTTAGTTCGTGATTTTCTGAAGATTGATGGAGGAAATTCTTCATTCTTAATCTTCTATGAAAAGCTGTAGGTCGTTCTAGAGAGGTTTTTGAGAGAAGAGAGTGTATTTTAGGTGAAAAGTGACTGAATCACATGGTATAAAGCTTAAATAAGGGTGGGAAATTGACCCTTTTAACCTTGGACGCGTCTTGTAATTTTAGTAAAAATTTCCCGAATTAGAACCCTAGGACGATGCGGCGCTATCGCACCTTGTCACTGGAATTTGACAATTGGGAAATTGAGGAATGGTGCGATGCGGAACCATAAAATTGACCCATATTTTGCGACCTGGAACTTTGGTGCAACGCAGAGAAAATCACACTGAGACACTGAAAAAGGACAATTTTCATTTTATCTTGTGGTGCGGCGCGCCACTAACCAATATGGCGCTGTTTTATGACAGGAACTTAAAATAGTCATAACTTCTTATCTAGTTATCAGATTTAGGTGAATTTTGTACCCTTCAAAGAAAGCTCCTAACATTTTTGAGATGATTTCAAGCTAGGAAAAGGTAAGAGTTATTACATTATGACAACCAAAAGTTCTGACAAACATGATATTATGCATCGATGAGAATATCTACATTGGCAAGCACAAAATTATATACAACACTTGGCCATTGGGGCCACCATATCTGAAAGACAAGGCACCACCATAGTTAACTTTACATTAGTCTACAAGTCCTCTAAAGGATACATAGACTTTAGTTAGGGTCAGGACAAACCCCCGCGCTACTCTTGACTACTACAAAATCCAAAATATTTGGAACAGACTCCGAAAGCCCCGAAGCAACCTGGAGCTCATGAATAGTTACCGAATAGCTTGTGCTCTTACTAGCGAGGTGTATTAGCTGAAGCACCTGTGCCTGTCGCATGAAATACAGGTCCCCCGTGAGGTATTGAATTTTATATCGATGGAAATCTTATTGAATTTCCCACAAAACAAAGAATAAAAAATCTAAAAAATATCATGTGTACAAAAGTGGATTCATCTTTCAGAGAAAGCTCCTAACATTTTTGAGATGATTTCAAGCTAGGAAAAGTTACGGGGTATTACAATATCTCCCCCTTGAGAACATTCATCCTCGAATGAAACTGAGAGTTAGGGGAAGAGCATAAACTGACATTCATACTGAACATAAATAACTGAAACATGATCTTATGACTGGCATGACTGATAGGCTAAATATATAATACAATACTAAACATACATATCTGATGCATGCGTAACTAATTCATGAATGCATAACTGAGTGTTCTAAGGAACTAAGTTTCTCACAATGAAAATGCATGTTTGATGCATAATTATATAACTAAACTGATACATGAATGCATGACTGAATGCGCAATGGTACTTGATACCAAGTTTGTGATTAACACTGAACATAAAACTAAGTAAGCTTAAAGAAGACTCTTACCTTGAGCTTGATCTGAGTTAGTGGAGAAGAGGTGAGGATACTTGGCATGCATGTCTACTTCTGCTTTCTAAGTAGCTTCCTCGATAGACTGATTTCGCCAAAGAACCTTAACTAGAGGGACTTCTTTGTTCCTCAGTCTACGAGTCTGATAGTCTAACATTTCGACTAGAATCTCCTCATAAGAGAGGTTGTTCTGATCATAAATGCTTTGAATAGGGACTATAACTGCTGGGTCACCTATGCACTTCTTGATCAAAGAATTATGAACTGAGGCTAGATCTGAAGGCAATTCGAGCTTATAAACTACCTTGTCGAATCGACTAAGAATCTTGAAGGGACCGACACATCGGGGACTGAGTTTCCCTTTCTTATTAAACTGCTTCACTCTCTTCATGGGATATATATTTAGATAAACATAGTCACTAATCTCAAACTCGAGATCTTTTCTATGAACATCTGCATAAGACTTCTGTTAGCTCTAAGTAGCCTGGAGTTTCTCTCTAATCAACTAGACTTTTTCTAAGGTGTCGAATACTAAGTCAGGACCTATGAATGAAGCCTTACAAACTTTGAACCAATCAAGTGGAGATCTATATCTCCTACTATAGAGATCTTTGAATGGATCCATCTGAATAATGGAATGATAGCTATTTTTGTATGAAAACTCAATCAAAGGCAAGTGGTCATCCCAACTCCCTTTGAAATCAATTGCACATAACCTTAGCATATCTTCTAAAGTCTGAATGGTCCTTTCTACTTTACCATCTGTCTGAGGATAAAAGGTTGTACTAAGATGAACTTGGGTACCAAGACCCTTTTGGAACTTTCCAGAAGTGAGAGGTGAATTGGGTACCTCTGTCTGAGGTAATGGTCAACGGAATACTGTGCAATTTGACCAACTCCTTGATGTAGAGTTTGGCATAATCCTTGATTAAATAAGAGGTATGAACTGGAAGAAAATGAGCTGATTTGGTCATTCTGTCTACAATGACCCAAACTGAATTATGCTGATGATGAGTTTAAGGCAAACCCATCATGAAGTCCATGTTTATTTCTTCCCACTTTCAAGCAGGAATAATGAAATACTGCATAGGACCACTAGGCTTCTGATGCTCTATCTTAACTTGCTGACATATAGAGCACTTAGCCACAAACTCTACAATATCTCTCTTCATCCCATTCCACCAATAGATCCCCCATAAGTCACGGTACATCTTAGTGTCCCATGGATTAATAAAGTAGCGTGCACTATGTGATTCTGTAAGAATTTGATGCCTTAAGTCATCTATACCTGAAACACTAAGACAACCTTGGCAATGAAGAACACTATCTCCCCCTTGGGAGAAAACCTCTACTTTCTGATTATGGACTGACTCTTTTAACTTGACAAGGCTGGGATCTTTATCTTGCTTTTCTTTTACTTCAGAAACTAAAGATGATTCTGAGCTACTCTGAACGCATACACCACCCTCTAAAGAATCGACTAAGCGAACGCCTAGTCTGGCAACCTAATGGACTTTCTAAGCTAACTTCTTCTAACTATACACAACATAAGAAATGCTATCCATGGACAGTCTACTGAGGGTGTCGGCCACTACATTGTTCTTTCCCGAATGATAAAGGACACTCATGTCATAATCTTTCAAGAGCTCTAACCAACTTCTCTAATGAAGATTGAGATCTTTTTGAGAAAAGACATACTGAAGGCTCTTATGCTATGTGAAGACATCTATATGAACTCCTTAGAGATAATGACTCCAAATCTTCAAGGCTAAGACTATGGCTACTAACTCAAGATCATGAGTAAGATAATTCTTCTCATGGGGTTTAAGTTGTCTGAAGGGATAGGCTATGACCTTACCATTCTACATGAGGACATAACCTAAGCCCACTCTAGACGCATACCCATCTGAACTATCTGGTAATGCTAGAACTTGAGCTGAGGTGATTCGAGTCTTCAACTCCTGAAAACTCTTCTCGCAAGAATCTGACCACTAAAACTTGGCTTTCTTCTGAGTCAATCTAGACATAGGGGATGCAATAGAAGAAAATCCCTTAACAAACTGTCTCTAATAGCCAGCTAAACCTAAGAAACTCTTAATATCTAATGGAGAGATAGGGTGAAGCCAGTTTCTTTCTGCAATCTTTTGAGGATCTACTCTAATGCTATCACCAAAAATAATGTGACCAAGGAATGCAACTGACCTTATCCAAAACTCATAATTACTGAATTTGGCAAATAGCTGAAGACCTTTGAGAGTCTAAAGTACTGTCCTGAGATGGTCTACATAATCGCACTCACTATGGGAATAGACCAAAATATCATCTATGAAGACTATGATTAACATGTCCAAGTATTGCTTGAACACACGGTTCATCAAATCCATGAAAATGGCTGGGGCATTGGTAAGACCTAAAATGACATGACCAAAAATTCAAAGTGACCATACCGAGTTCGAAAAACTATTTTTGGAATGTCACATTCCCTAACTCTGAGCTGATGATAGTCGGATTTGAGATCTATCTTAGAAAAATAATTGGCACCTTGAAGTTGGTCAAACAAGTCATTAATTCTGGGAAGAGGATACTTGTTCTTAATCGTGACCTTATTGAGTTGACAGTAATCAATGCACATTCTGAGAGTACCGTCTTTCTTGCGCGCGAATAAGATTGGTGCGCCCTATGGGGAAATACTGGGTCTGATGAATACCTTATCTAAGAGATCCTTCAACTATTCTTTCAATTCTGTGAGTTTTTCTGGTGCTATTCTATATGGCGGAATAGAGATACGTTAAGTAGCTGGAAGAAGATCAATACTGAAGTCTATTTCTCTTTCGGAAGGAATTCCTGGAATTCTTTGGGAAAGACATCTAAATATTCATTCACTACTGGGACTGATTCAAGACTGGGAGTCTCAGAATGGGAATCCTTAACATGAACAATATGATAGACACATCCCTTAGATATCAATTTCCTTGCCGAAGGTAGGAAACAAGCTGACCTCTAAAAGCGGATACACTACCCTTATACTCCAGGATGGGTTCATTAGGGAACTGAAACTGTACTATTCTATTTCTGTAGTCGACTGTGGCATAGTAGGAATGAAGCCAATCCATACTGAGAATGACATCTAAATCAGTCATCTCTAATTCGAATAAGTCTGCTGAAGTAAATTTCTAAAATATCATAATCGAGAAGTTCCTGTATACCCTCTGGGCTATAATGGTTTTACCCATTGGGGTAGAGACTGAAAAGGGCTCTGCTAGAATTTCAAGACTAACTCTGAAATCAACCGCTATATAAGGAGTAACAAAAGATAAAGGAGCTCATGGATCTAGCAAAGCGTAAACATATATATGAAAGATCTATAACGTACCAGTAAACACATCAAGGGAATTTTCCTAATCCTGTCAGGACTGAAGAGCATAGAGACGATTTGGACATTGCCCACTAGTAGAACTGGAGGTGGCACCCTGCTGATTTGGGTGATCGAACTGAGCTGAGAAGTGATTCGGTTGACCCTAAGGAACTGGCTGAGGATAGTCTCTAACTTTATGGCCTAGCTTGCCACATCCAAAACAAATACCACTGTCAGCTCTGTAAATACCCTGATGGTGCTTGCCACAAATCTAACAAAAATGATTGATGCGGGAACTGCTACTACTGCACTGGGACTTAGATCTTGGTGCGCCATCTTTGTTACCCTCTCTGAAAATTGGAAATAGAGCACTAGCTGTAGAAGGAGAAGGAACTGATGACTTAGGATGAAATTGAGAACGGTTTCCTCCTTCTGACTTAGGATGAGCGAAGTTGAAACTACCTATCTTTGCCCTCTTATTCTATTTCTCCCTTATCTTAATCTTTTGCTCCTCAATCTGCTGAGCATGAGTCATAAGCTTGGCTAAAGTCATGTCACTATTCAGCATGGTAGATCTGCACTCATTAACCACACTATCATTCACCCTTGAAATGAACTTGCTCATCCTTTCCCTACTAGCTGCAACTACATGAGGGGCATATCTAGCTAATTGAGTAAACTTAAGAGAAAACTTTTTCGCTGTGATATTGCCCTGCCTGAGGTTGAGGAATTCTAACAACTTAGCTTCCTTAAGCTCTAGGGGAAAGAATTTATCAAGGAAAGAAGATGCAAACTCCTCCCACTCAACCGACCCTGTATCATCTACCCTTTCTGACTTCCACTACTTTAACCAAGTATGAGCAATATCTTGCAACTGATATGTAGCTAGATCTGCACTCTTAAAAGTAGTCACCCCCATGATGTCTGTCACCTTCCGCACCTGATTTAGGAATTCCTGAGGGTCCTCATCTGTCTTAGACCCAAGAAAGGATGGAGGATCATTCAGGTGAAATCCCAAATCCTAGTTATAGCTGAATTGGCCACTGGATTGGCTAGAGCGACAACTGGTCATTCATTCTGAGTAGCAATTGAGTTAGCAAGAGTAGTGAATGCAGCTCGAAACTCTGCATGAGAAAAATATTTGCTCAAAGGTTCTTTGGGCTGAGGGGCTGGCTAATTCCTGTTTCTTATTTTAGGAGGCATGTTCTGTAGAAGAAAGGGAGAAACGGATTAGACTAAGAGATTGACTTGAGATTATGCTCACTGGCATGATATGAATACTGAAAGAGGGGAAACTGTTCCTAAAACATCTTATAGCCTTCTGTACATAAATGTGGTGCACAATATATCCATGTACAAGATTCTACTAGATGTGGCTTTCAGACTACCTAGGATACTATTGAACCTTAGGCTCTGATACCAAGTTTGTAACGCCCCTAATCTGGTACCCAGAATGCTACACAGTGCTCATGACCCCGAAGGACCACAAGCTAACCCATGACTGATATTTGTACCTGTATGCTGCATAAAATACTGAATAATGCATAAACATGAAATGAAAGGACGTAAGGTTCAAAACTGATCATAATATGAATAATATAACATCTGCGTGGGGTAATAGAATACCCAAAACAAAATTAAAAATACTGAAGTCTGAAACATGATAGTCTGGAAAGCCTCTAAACTTGACTGTCTGAATGAGTAAAAAGTTGATGGGATATTTCCCCAACTAACCCTAACTAATAAACTAATTAATAAGATAATAGAGAAATCATCATGTCCTCGAAGGATGAGGACTCACTTCTAACTCTGATGGCTCAAACTAAAATCTATTACTGATCTGGAGCTCGTGTCTCTGAACCTATGGTATAAGACATCATAGCGCAAATGCATCAGTATGACTGAATATACTGGTATTCATCTGAGGTAGGCTAAATGCATAGGGTTCATATTCATGAACAATACTAATAAGTGACTAACTATCATAAGCGTGAGAATACATGTATGAGACATAATAACTAACACTGATACCATGAATACTTGACTACTAAATCTGAGTACTGATAACATGGCATACTGATAATTGATATGACTGATAACATAAGAGACTGTATTTGACAGTCCTGGGTTAACTATATTTGACAATCTTGAATCTGATAGAACTATCTGAGTTCCGTACTAAATTGAGTTCTTTTACTGAGACTGATACTGAAACCGTGTGAAGTAGTTATCTAACCGACATGTCCCTAATATTCCATAATAACAAAGTTGGGGTCCAATCTGCGTCCTAATTGAAAGTGTAATACCGCGCCACTGGTAAGGACAAACTGTGAGTGGCCCTAATATAACAGGTAGCTCTAATGAGAATTGTGGGAACCCTCATATAGTAGGTTAAGACACCTCATCTACCCTCATATAACAGGCTATGATGTCTCAACCTATGCTGGCTGTATAGTTCTGGAATGCAAGGATTTCTTCTAAGAATCACACCCTGACATAACAGGCGAGTTCCCATCCTTGGGTTTACTCGGTACTAATTTCTAATTCCATCTAAATAGACACTAAACATGATTTACTGAACTGAACTTAAACTGAGTTACTGAATTCTGTTGACTGATGGAATACTACTGATATCTGACAACTGACTGAGTTTATGAGATCATGGGGAATTCTTGAGTCATAAGACTCTTTGAAGTCTAAGGATCATAGCTTGACTGAGAGTATCGTGAAAACATAACATGACTCTAGTCACACAGCTAATGTTTTGGATACGAGTGCCCCCAAGACTTGATGGAAGGAAACTGACCAATCATAACTTACTTGAACATATAACTTACATCATAATCCATAATACATTTATAGAAGCATTTCATTAAAACATGTGATAGGCATAACTTGTAAATACATGGGAATTTCATGGCATCATTCTAGTTAGGCACTTTTCCTTCATCTAGGCATTTAATCAAACATATTGTAGGCATGGTACATGTAAACATCATTATACAATAATTAAACATCATGGTTCAATTCTAATTCATCATTCAAGGGTTTAGTCATAGGGTTGCATGAATCTATATCTATAATAATTTAACCAACATAGAATTTATCACCCAACATAGAGTAGAATTCAATTTCTCATTATCCACATGAACAAGAGCAGCCCAATCATGAAATTCATAAGAAAATCCATAAACTTGAATTTAGAAAAGGGATTCTTGGGCTTCATGGGCTAAAGGAGTCTATGAATGAATACTATGCATATCTTAGTTTGTTATTTTGTGAAGATTGATGGAGGAAATTCTTGATTCTGAATCTTCTAAGAAAAGTCCTAGTTGTTCTTGAGAGGTTTTTGAAAGAAGAGAGTGTATTTTGGGTGAAAAGTGGCTGAATCACGTGTTAAAGGGCTTAAATAGGGGTGGAAAATTTATCGTTTTAACCCAGGATGCATCTTTTAATTTCAATAAAAATTTCCCGAATTGGACCCCTAGCGCGATATGGCGCTATTGCGCCGTGTCACTGGAATTTGACAATTGGGAAACTGAGAGATAGCACGACGTGGAACTATTGCATTGCCCCATACTTTATGACTTGGAAATTTGGCATGACGCGGAGGAAATCACGCTGAGATACTGGCAAAGGACAATTACCATTTTAGCTTGTGGTGCGGGCGTCACTGACCAATATGGCGCTTTATACGACAGAAACTTGAAATAGTCATAACTTCTTACCTGGTTATTGGATTTAGGTGAATTTTATATTGATGGAAAGCTTATTGAATTTCCCACATGACAAAAAGTAAAAATTTTAAAAATACCACATGTACAAAAGTGGATTCATCTTTCAAAGAAAGCTCCTAACATTTTTGAGATAATTTCAAGCTAGGAAAAAGTAAGGGGTATTACACTATGACAACTAAAGGTTCTGACAAACATGATATTATGCATCAATGAGAATATCTACATTGGGAAGCACAAAATTATATACAACATTTGGCCCTTGGGGACACCACATCTAAAGGACAAGGCACTACCATGTTTAACTTTACATTATTCTAAAAAGCCTCTAAAAGATACATAGACTTTAGTTAGGGTCGGGACAAACCCTTGCCCTACTCTTGGCTACTACAAAATCCAAAATACATGGAAAAGACTCAAAAAGCCCTGAATTAACCTGGAGCTCACCAATAGTTACTGAATAACTTGTGCTCTTACTAGCGAGGTGTATTATTTGAAGCACATGTGCCTGTAAATGAAATACAGGTCCCCCATGAGGTACATCAGTATGAAAATATGTACTCAATAAGTAAGGCTAAAGGTAATAATTGATGATATGAGAGCTTCATATAAATCAAATACAAGTGTATAAGTAGCACTAGTAGACCACCTTTACATAGCTACAAACATTATATTCTTTTCTTCATTTTTACCTTTCTTACTTCATAATCTTTGCAATCCATATATGCAAATGATCAGCTGATCAATGGTAAGTAGATAAATTAAGATCAGCCCATGCTAGGCTTACACCCTGAGCTGCCACCCACATATGAACTTTGGGATCGGCCTATGCTAGGCTATTACCCTTGAGCTAACCCCCATATATAAAGGTATCGAGATCGGCCCATGCTAGGCTTATGCCCCTAAGATGCCACTCATTTTACAGATTTGTGTTACCTAGTTTATTTAGCCTTTGAGATTGTTACTTTGGTGGTCATAACATCATGGTACCTTAAACCAATAATATACTAATAAGAGACATATAAATGGATACTTAATGCAACAAAAATGAGGTAGGGAGCTGTTGGCACACAAATAAAGTGTTTAGGAGCTGAAAACAACACATGGATCTTATTTGAATAAACAGAAAACTTCTAAAATCTTCTAGTGAAGATAGGTGTGCAGGTTTAATAATAAGCATGTATTAAGGTGTTTTAACATGTTAGAGAGTGGGAAAAAGGTCATTGGCTTCATGGTATATAATAAGCTTCTATTATGTGTCACTTGTTACTGGATAACCTTGGAAACTTGCTTGATGGAACAAATGTTTGATTTCATGCCAAAGAGTACAAAATGGAGGATGCCTTACATACCTGCTTATATAACTCCGAAACTAACCCGACTTAACTTCCCACCTTTTAGTTACTTATCTACAATAGAATATATGGTAAACTAGTATTAGCAACCAACCAACATATTTAGGCTACTTAACTTCACCCAAAATTATAACCGGGCAGTAAGCAATCTATCAATCAAGGGTGTTATTTTAACCCCTTTCTCCTATAATTACACCCACATACCATACAGGTCCTTATAAGTTTCACCAAAACTACCTCGGCTTCATTACACATTCCAAACAATATGCAAAATAGGTTGGGCAGTAAACAAATGCAATAATTAGTTCGGTGGTGTCCCACCACACCTTTCTTCTATATTTCATTACAAACTAATCACACCTTTCTCCAACATCAACCTGGAAGCCTATAACGTATACATACAAAATACTCCATAAAACAGTCCCAAATCCCTTTTATTGTAGCAATCACTTATTGAACTCATCATCTCTTGAGTTCTCAATAACAACATACTCATAATTCTCTCTTAAATTCATATATAAGGAGAACAAAATAGAGCAATCACCTCACCTTAATTCTACAACTTATACTTAAATTTGAACTCCTCAAGAACTTCAACTTTCACTTTTCTTCACTCTTTAAACTAAAGAATAAAAGAGATCTCTTAATAACAAAGAAATAGTGAGCAAGAAGTTGTTCTATATTCTGCCATGTATTTATAATTAGATACCTATAGCATGTTTTCCTAATCTTTTATGAGATAATTAAGCTAAAACTTGAGTGTTTTCACTTACCTTAGCTTACAAATATGAGGGTTTCTTCAAAAACCCTAGAAGGAATTTTAGGGCTGCTGTTATTATCCTTGTTAAGAAAGGGAGAAAGCTGAAATTTAAAAGGGAATATTGTGGTTAAAATGAGAAAAATGTCCTGCTATATTGATCTTATATTGAGCTCTTATTATTGACCATATTTCTAGCGACAAATTAGTCCAAGTAGGTGATGCACCTACTTAAAGGTTCAAGCTCCTCAAAATTTCAAAGTAGATGATGCATCTACTTGCTTAAATTCTTATTTTCAGCTCAATTAACTTGCGCCTTTGGCAGATTTAAGTGTTGGGATATTTCTCCATTTTCTTCCTCTTTTGTTCAATTTGGCCCAAATTAGTACATTAGTATAGGCCCAAATCTGGTCCAAAGCCATGGGTCCATTAATTTGGTCCAAATAGCTTAAATATGTGACTCACCTACTAGTTTAATTAAGTTAAGAAAGCACCTCAATATTTTATTGCATTTCCAGATCCTAACCCCTTTAATCTAACCTTCAACTTATACACACTTGATCACCATAAACTTTAAATTCAAATACTAGCTTACGATTCCATGTTTAAATAGTTTTATCAATGTTAACTTGATCGTGTCACATAAAAATGTACGAGAAGCATCTATAATTTCATCTAAACCATTAATACTTTCATAACAAATCTCATCAGTTACTTATACCACAAGGCTATATCAAGCTACATATAAATAGGGAAAGTATATGCAATGTACGGGGTGTAATATTACCAATCTATTATAAATTATCAAATTGATTAAGTTATCTATTGCAACAGATTACCCACCTATTATAAATTATCAAATAGGCCCTGCCATATATTATAGTTGATTCTATGAGAACTCATCCCTATTCCTGGATTAATTAAATAAGGTATTAGTTGAACACATGAGGTAATAAGAATTGGTTCAGCTCAGAGTGATCAATCGACGACTTTGGTCAGGAGGAATGCAATACTGTCTCATCATGCAATTGCCAAAAGACTCAATTAAATTTGTAGTTGACCTTATGAGAACTCGTCCCTCGTCTTAGATTAATCAATTAAGGTATTAGTTGAAATATGAACTCCATTGAAATTGTATAAAACAAATGTTCAATCTGTTACAACTAATGTCTTTTTTGTTGGATATAATCAAATAGATTAAGTCATCTATTGTAACATATTACTTATCTATTGTAAATTATCAAACAGGCACTACTATCTGTTACGATAGATGACCGAGCTTTAAAAAATTTCAAATAGAAATTGTCATCTATTGCAAAGTATGACTTGGATATTTTAATATCCTTTTTTTAAAAGCAATTTAGGTATTTCTTGTTCAAGATAAAAATGATAAAATACTAAGATGGTAAAAAATATTACTTGGATAACTAAAAAATCTCCTGAGTGAATAGTCTTATCTTGTCTTTTCAATTCTACCACCTCCTCATACCCTCAAAAGTTATTAATGAATATTTAAAACCTATATCTAGAATACTCTCTCCTTCAGCCATAAAGTAAGAGTCAACTCATCTATCCCTTTTCTCTTTTTTATTTATTCTCAATTCTCTTTCCTTTCTTTTTCCCTCTCTTCTCTCTTCTTTTGGATGAGGATCCTTTCGGATCTCAACTGATCAATATCTTTTCTCAACTAAACTGGATATTTTGATCCCTTTGCCTTTTTGACATTATAGGTATGGTTTACTATTTCTCTTTTCATCTCATCTTCTTTTTTGTATGTCATATAAATTAGATATTTACATCTGTTATTGATAATTTACCTATTACTAGTTTCCTATTTATTGAGAAAATTGAAGGAAAGGTGACTTTAAGTCTTGAAAAAACAAACCATTGTTTTTATTTAAATATGCAAAAAAAAATCATCTATTGGGAGAACTTAAAAAGCGTTGTTATCAGTATAACTTTTTTTTTATGTCTTTTGTTTGTTACTTTGGTGGTGCTGCTGTTGGGGGTGGTGGTCATGTTGGAACATGTGGTGTTTGTGTTGTTGATGGTGTTGGAACATATGATTTTGTTTCTTTGTTATTGATGCTGTTATTGGTGGTGTTAAAATAGTTTCCTCAACTATTGCAAGTGATGAATCATTTGTTGGAACAGATAAAGCAACTGTTTGATAAAATGAAACTAGTGGCAAGGCTGGTTTGATTTATTCCAATAGATGACCCATCTGTTGTAACATGTCATCTATCTATTTCAATAGATGACTCATTGGTTGGACAGATGGGTAATCTATTGCATCAGATTGGTCATCTATTGATTCACTCAATTTTGTGTTACCCTTTTGTACAGACGGAGCAACTGTTTAAAGAAATCAAACCAGTAGCAAGGTTGGTTTGATTTATTCTAATAGATGACTTATCTGTTGCAACATGTCATCCATCTGTTGCAACAGATGCCTCATTGGTTGAACAGATGGGTAATATGTTCTATCATATTGGTCATCTGTTGATTCACTTAATTTTGTTTTACCCTTTTGTAATGTTCTTTTTGTTCTTCTCTTGTTTGACATCAAATGTATTTCTCTTATTTGCGGATAAAAGGAAGTAAAACTGGATCCATTTTTTCCCGACCAATATTAAAGGCTAGAGTAAAGATAGGTTCAGAGGAATAAGCTGCTTGTAGATGGAACCACTTCATATGTGGGAGGCATGTATTATTGATCAACCTATCGTGAAAACACATATCCAATACAATAATTTTATAAATTTTTGTTCTTTAACTATTAGGTGTTAATCCTTCAAACAAGATATAGCATTTTATAGTTAAGATTGTTAGGTTCGAACTGGCAAGGCTGAGGAACCAAGTAGGTGGTGTCGATACCCTGTTACAATTTAATGACAGTTTATGCTTATGTTTTTGTGTCAATTTTAGGGAATGGTTTAAGTTTTTGGCGGCAGTATAAATATCCAATAGTGATTGGACCAATTTTAATGGCACAATAGACTTCCTGAAAGGCCTTCAAAGCCTCGCACTGCAATAAATAATGATGGAACCAATAGAAATTACCCTAGTACAAATTTATATGGATGGTTTACTGGAGAAGACTATTATACATCAGAAGCTGTTTCAGAGAATACCTATGCGAAAAGAGGGAGGTTAAGAAGGCCATATATCATCTCAGACCTTGATTAAGAGGAAACACATGGTAGGAAGAAAAGTGTATAAAAATTGGATGATGAGATTGCCATGAAAAATGAAAAAACTAAATGAGCTGCGAATGTGAAAGAGTATCCAAAAATGAAAATCCATTAGTAGTTGAAGAAAAAGAAGAATAGTCAAGAGGATTGGAGCTGGTCACTTTGCTAGAGATTGCAACTAGGACCAGAACTCTAAGGAAGCAGCTTCGTGAGCACAAAAGGTGTGAAACTTGAACAAACTACTCCTGAATTAAAAATATGGGATCAAGTCAAGGTAGCAATTTGTCAAGTTAAACTTGCATTCCATGACTCCTTTTTATGGCTTTTGTCAGGTCAAAGGCAGTGGAAATAACAAGGCATGGGATTTCTATACAAATTTAAACCTTTTTGTTTCCACTATCATTGACCTGATCATAGCCACAGACAGAAGGCATGTCATGCATGTTAGACTTCAGAAATTGACACCTTATCTTTCCTTATTTGTAATTCAGGAGTTGTTGGTTCAGGTTTCAATTTAGACCGAAAATCTTACTAATTTTCTATTCTTCCAAAACTTCTTCCTTAGAGTTCTGGTCCTACACTTTGTGAGAGTCTTCATTGAGGCCACGCTCTTTAGTTGCAGTCTCTAGCAAAGTATCCGGATCCAGTCTTGTTGACCATTACCATCTTGGAGCCCTTCGGCCTTATCTGTTCACACCTATCAAACTAAACTATACATTGTAAGATTTTGTTTGAAGGATAATGTCTAATCGGTAAAATACTACATTCATAAAATTATTGCACTTTATGTGTGTCTTTCATGGTAGCCTGATCGATAATACATAACTCCCACGCATGAAAGTGGATCCATTCATCTGGACGTACCTTATTCTTCCTACCCTATCAAGACAAGTCAAACAACATTATTTATTCATCTGCACGTAAAACAGCTAATGAATCAAATTCTCCATCTGTTGCAACTGATAAATCAACTGTTAGAAGAAATCTAAACATCTCTTTCAATAGATGGTCTTTCTGCTGCAATGGATAATCCATATTTTGTAACAGATATTGCAGCAGATGGTAAATCTGTTATAACAGACCATCTGTTGCATATATAGACCATCTGTAGCAACAAATTGTAAATATATTGCGACAGATGGACGATCTATTGCAATGGCTGTTATCACGTCTTAAACTATTTTGAAAAGGTTAGGAGTGTTAATGTATAAGAAAAAGTCATAAATTTTCACAAAAAACAAAATACCAGCAGTTTGAATGTAATTAATACAATGGAGTTGAATAGTCCTGCCTTTTGGCCTGACACATCCAGATTCAATCCTCTATAAATAGGTCCCTCCTTAATCTTTATTCTACTCCACTTTATTTATTTCTTACATTTTTTCTTTTCATATGATATCTTCAATGACTCCTCTTCAAAGAGCATATTCCTTTCTCGTTGAGGTAAGTTTTTTTCCTATGTAAATCTAATAGTTGGTAGTATACGTTGTATTACATTTCGACTCTTTTATTTACTTTTGTGCCTTACATTTTTAGTCAATTCATGCGTGTTCTAGATATGGATGATCTTGCTTGGGACATTGCTATTTTGCACGACACAGTGTAGGAACTTCAGAGGCAGGATAATGACCTACAGAGGGAGTTGGTCGCCATGAGAGAGACAATGTTCAGAGAGATGTAGAGGCTGATAAGGGCCCTGTTACTGCGTGTTAATTGGCCGGCTATCATTAATAATAATGATGATGCTAATAATAATTAAAATGTGTTTTTTCTTTTAGCGTATGTATTTTAATTTTTCTATATCGGATCTATACCTAATGTATTCTATTTTTTGTTTAATGAAAAATTTATTTTTAGTCAACTTTTTCTATTAATTCTTATTCAATTTTAATTCTGTCTATTTCTTCTAAACATACATGTTAACATGTCGATGGTTGGAGGTAAGGAGCAATTTTGAATCCAGTAGCAATAGCAATTTTGTCTTTTGAGTTCTTTCAACAAATGGACCATGTGTTGGAACTAATTAGTCATCGGTTGGGTTTCTGTCAATATATTATCTAGCCGTTGTGACAGATTTGTCATCTGTTGGAGGAAAATATTCCAATTTTATGAAACTGTGTTGTGTTCTTCCAACTAATTTCCATCTGTTTCCCCAGATGGGTAATCTGCTGAAAATAATTATGGTCTGCTGTATTATTTAGTTCATATTTTGCCTCTTTTTATTGATGCACAAGTTATTAAAAAGATATTTTAGTTATAATAAATGATAATATTACGTTCACAACAATGAGTTAAATATATAAAAGTCCACAACAAACAATAACACAAGTTTCTGCAATTACAACAATCATAGTAGAGCGCGCTTACATACGGAGCACTTGTTTCTTCTTGATGAAAATAATTGTCCGACTCCACACCTCTTCTTATATGAATTTCTTCCCAGTTTTATAGTGTTTGGGTCAATATATGGAGAAGGTATTAATATCCCCAAAAGCTCTGCAGGAACAACCAAGGATTCTTCGGGAGGCACCAGAGTAATATGCCTACTATATGCCATTTCATATTTTTCCACCGAATAATATTGAGAGGAGTGCTCGTAAACTTTAGGTCTATATTTTAGACCGTATTGAGGTCAAAGCACTGCCATAGCATATGGACAGGGTATTTTGTCTAAGTCAAAAACTCTACACGTACAAGATCTTATTTGAAGATTGACCGTGGCAACATCACCATGACAGGTTATACTAAATTTGTAATCTGCTATTTTATGAGATAATAACCTATTCCCCAAATTGATGTTCGTTGTTATTATTTTTTCAATTTTTAGAACAAATGGGGTTCTTCTTGGGTCCTTGAACTGCACATGCCTTTCATTAAAAAATTGGCCATACTTCTTGTTTATTTTTTCAAATAGAGCCTTGATGGAAAATTCTCTTTCATTGCCAAACAATGAATTCACCAATTCAACTACGTTTGATGTCATAATATTGTACCTATACAAAAGAATCACTTAGTACGACATCATACTAAACTTGTAACTCAAACACATTAAACTCATAAGAATGTACCTATCTGTCACATAAAATTCCCGGCTCATCTCTCGAAACCGACATGTACGAGAAGTTCTGCTACCTTGGGGTTCACATCGGTTATTTGATTGAAATGGTCAAAAAACTCCTCTCTACTATATGCTTTAGCTGCTTTATAAAAAAGGATCATGACCTTTCATTGTGATAGTTGGTCCGAATATTCTCCCTAAGATACCTGATGCAACAACCAAAGTAAGCTAAAGTAAAGAAAATTGAACCCATATTTGGATTACTTGGATTCCTATCCGAAACAAAACACAACTCTTCAGTATCTTCGACGCAGCTTCACAATTATTCAAAAAAAAATCCATAAGAGGCATTACATTCCTTTTCCGCTACATAAAAAGCGACAGGAAAGATATGATTCTCCACATCCTGCGCCACCGCCGCTAGCAGAACTCCATTATACCTTTTCCTTAAAAAGGTACCGTCGATGGCTATGCCTTTACTCAAATATCAAAAAAATTGAATCCAAGCACCATAGGATACAAAAACGTACTTGAACCTTCCATTTTTATCAACATGCAATGTCGTCTTACTTCTAGGATTTGTGGACTCAGTCATGTAACTGTAGGCATCCAGGACTGCATACCCATGCTCGTGTGTCCCCTTAAACAAGTCCTTGGAAATATCCATGGCCATATATATCTTCCAATAACTGACCAGGACACCCAATTCTATAAGGATTTGATTGGCCATAACCCTTGTAGAAGGGCCTTTGCCATCGGGGAATCGACTTTTGAAATATTTATCGAGAACCTTTACTGTGGCGTAAGGATTTTGGCCCAAGATGTTCTCCAAACCATATGTGTGATGCTTTGCATATTTATGAATGACCAATCTATCAGAACTTACGTACTTCGCCACTCTCAACCACCACTTGCAGTTTGGATTAGCATATTTGTAGCTAAAGCCACTACTCGAATTAATCACCTTCTTTATTCTGAAATATTTCTTCAAGTAAGAAATAAACAAAGTGGTAGGTATCTCATTCTTGTCCTTGAATGGAATTCCTTTGAAAAAGTCGGTCCCATCATATTGAAGATTTCTAGGCTGTGTCAATTGAGAAGAACTGCCCACCGTATTAGTCGCATCAATGGGCGTAGGTGCTTGATCATCATCTAGAATATTCATGTCTAGATCATCCAACCTATCATTAAAGATTTCTTTTTGTTATTTTTCTCCTACGTTCTGGTTCTCATTCTCTCTCGTCTTTTCAACCATGTACTCTCTTAATATTGGCCTGGATGAATCACTAAGATAAACACACAACCGAACCTGATCGGTTATCTTAAAATGCAGTACCCTCTGATTTTCAAAGGAGTTGTGCATATAGCTGATGATGAGTTCTTCCAATTGAAAATTTAGTCCACAATAGCTGATGATTAAGTTCACAAAATCATCATACTAAACATCACTTTGGATTATCATTGCTATAGTCTCTAGCATTTTACCCTTCTTCCAACGCCATACATATCGATTGCTCTTCTCGATCCATTGACCATGACAATCCACCCCTATTATTATTGATACCTCCATTAGTGGTACCTAAATAAAGTCAGTTGTAAAAAAAAGTTAATAGTGATTTTGTAGTACCGTAAATAAATCCCAACAGATATGTAATCAGTCGAAACAGATTACTTACCTATTGGGATTCATGTTACGCTCCTAAAGCTGATTTCAACAGACGAGTCATCTATTGTAACAGGTGAATCATATGTTCCAACAGATTATATCTCTGTTACAATAGATAAAGCGTCTATTAGGATAGATGTTATAGTACTAAGGTACCTTTGAAGCTGATTCCAATAGATGAGTGACATATTAAAATAGATAATTAACCTATTGTGATAGATGACTTACCTATTGCAATAGACAACGATCTGTTATAATCAAAGTCAGGATCTATCACAACAGGTTACTAATATATTGCTACAGATATTTACCATCTATAAGAATCGAGTTCAGGTTCTGTTGCAATAGGTTAATAATTTGTTGCAACAGATATTTACCCTGTTGCAACAGACAATACATTTATTAGAATCGAGTTCAGGTTCTGTTGCAACAGGCTACTAATATATTGCAACAGATATTTATCAAGTTGTACCAGATAACTATGAGTCATATGCTACAACAGATGACCTATCTGTTCGATTCATGTTACGGCACTATAGAACCATAAACATGAATCCAACATATGAATTTTCCGTTGAAACAAATTTGTTTAAACAGATGGTTCTTGTGTTGTATTCATGTTTGCGTGCTATCTATTGTTGAAAAAATAGCACAATAGCAGTTACCTAGATGAAAAATTCAACTAAAAATCATAATTTGACATACCAAAGTCTCCTATGAAGTAATGCCAAAGTGGAAAGTGATGTACGAAACAAAATTTGACCTAAGAAATTGGTCAAATAGAAACAGTAGTGGTAACAACAACAACAACAACAACAACAATGGTCAACAAGAAGAAGATGAAGATGATAATGAAGTAGAAGATGATGATAATGAAGCAGAAAATAATGAATAAAGTAGCAACAATAATGAACAACAAAAATTGCTAAGAGAGAGAAAACAACAATGGATGAGAAGAGAGAGAAATATACCTTCCCCCCCCCTCTATTTCCCATTATATTAGGTCAACATTTGGATCAAGTATAAATTTAAAAACTTCTGGGCTATTCTCAAACTTGCCCAACTTTCTTAATTTATAATAAAGTAATTGTCACCTCCACTCAATTATTAAGACTTGTGTCACCTACACCTCATTTTAAAACTTTTTTATCACCTACAACTCAAAGCCCCTAGTTTATCATATAATGATATACCAAGTGCAAACGCTCAAGTGACACGAAATGAAATATGTGAAAAAGTAATTTTATCAACTATATGTTATAATTTAGAGGAGAAAAAATAATTTATTTCAGGGACAACTACTTTGGGAAATATGTTGATTTGCCAGAGGACAACAATGCTCGTTTCCAAATGAAAATAGTATATAAACTTCTCGAACGTAGGTAAATAGATGAGGTATGGATAAATTAATGTGGAATGCCTATTTGTTTTGATTGGAAGGAGTTTGCCATAGTTACTGGACTAAAATGTTATCCTCCTTCTCAAGTTATACCTATTCTAACCCAAAAAAGAGCACCCCGCACACCCCAAAAAGGCAAAGGCAAGTTATGTGATCATGATGACCTGGTGTCCATTGTTGGTCTAAGCTTCAAAAACAAAAATTTGATAGAAACATTGAAAGGTAAAGAACTTTCAAAGAAGCACAAGCATTCATTGTGCTTGGTTTGATTTGTACATAATATTCTTTGGGCGAGAGATCTTGAGGAGTTTAAAAACTATCTTTGGGGTTATGAAAGCTTCAAAATGACTGTTCAATATTTGCTGACTCCGTTAGCGCCAAAGACAGTCAACTTATATGGCTTTCCATGGGCTTTCATGGTACATGTTTTGTTTCTTTCTTTTATTATAATATCATTCATTTTTTTTACTCAATAATGATTTTAATTTATTGGCGTTATTTTATAGGCTTGGGCATTTGAAGCTATTCCTCATTTGAGACAACAAGTGGACTACCAGGAAGAAGTTTTCTGTCCAAGAATCTTGAGATGATTGTCAGCAAAAACTGATAAAAATGTAAAATTTCTTGATCTCTTCAACCCCCGGAAGGATGTAGTAAGTATTTTTATAATTAAGTTTTTAATTTAATTAATGATTTTTTGGATGATCTAATCATCTTTCTAATATATGTAATGATTTATGTTAGATTGTGCATCCGTCGCTAGTTCTGACCAATCGAGAGTTGAAGATGCTGTTTTTTTTACTTTACGATATGTGCAAACTTTATTAGACCCCAAGGTCATCAACTGAATAAAAATGGAATTGTTTGGAGCAAAAACTATTACAAGAAAAATAATTTTGGAGTGCGGGCTTGTTGTTGTTGATGGTCTTAGTGGTGATGGAGCTGTTGGTGGTAATAGTTGTGCTGCTGTTGGTGCTAATGATGCTCCTCTTATAGTATTTAAAATAAACCATTATGAGTATGATCATACTGATTATACAGATTTTGACTCTCCCAACGAATGTTCTGCATGTAAATGTCAAGACTGCAGGGCGAAGCATAATGTATTGATTAATACTATTAATGCATTAACTGCTTCTGTATAAGAATTGACATCTAAGAGGGGTATCATTCCATCAAAAGGATTTTATTTCCATCCACTCCGTTTGATATTAAGGATAAGAGGATAAGAAAAGTGATTTCCAAGGCATTATCAAGCATCCAAAAGAGCGAAATTGCAACTCCTCTGTCCGTGTGTTGCACTGAGCAATGTACAATATCCAAAGGAGAGCAGCATGAGCTGAACAAGGTGAATATATATGTCTTTCAACTAACAAACATACACATTTTTGTTTCAACGAATGATACATCTGCTGAAAATTATCAAGCAGATATATATATCTATTGCAACAGTTGACTAGCTTGTTGCACCAGATAAAGTACCTGTTGTGACATATGTCTTATCTATTTTAGCAAATCAAATAGCTCTTTGTACTACTTTTATTTGTACCAACCAATGACCTATTTGCTGTAATAGGTGAGTTATATGTTGCAACAGATGGTTCCTTCATTGGAAATTATCATACATGACTTCCTCCTATAGAAATTTGACCCAACAATTGATTCATTATTGCAACAAAAATATAATTTGTTTGGGAAAATCTAAAATAGGAGAAAGACCTGTTTGATTTGCTAGAACAGATAAGTTACCTTTTTCCATTTTGTTGTATCTTCGTGATTAGCATTGACCAATTCTAGCTTTCCAGGTGGATGTAGAATCTACTGCTACATTGACAATATGCTACTCTAATGTTTTTATGATAATATGGAGAACAAAAAGCACAGAAATTATACGTAAGCGACAATGAAGATCCACAACGAGCAAAGCCGAATTCCATAGCCCAGAATAAAGAACAACTTGTCCGTATTGAGTAGATCTTTATAGTTTGAGTTGAGTCTGTCAAAGTAATAACCTTACCCCTCCTTAGGAATCCTTGGCATCAATACTTAAATTGTTGATGAATTTGTTGAGATTTGTACCCATAACAAATGTTTTACATTTCATTTATTCATTGATTTTATTTCAGCTAATTTCTTAAGGCTTCTATTTATTTTATTTTGTCTATGAATTTTATTTTTTTTCCTTAGATTTGAACTTATTAATTGAAATAGAATACTAGATTCAAATATTGCAACTGATAATGTATCTATTACAACAGACGGAACATATGTTGTAAAATATCGAATAAATTTGATATATGTTGCAACAGGTAGGTAATCTGTTGAAATTTATCAACCAAGTCTTCCCACTATTGCAACAAATAGACTTAGATAGAAACATGAAACACCAACATAATGCAACAGATGATCAACCTATTACAACAGATAAACTATATGTCAGAACAGATAGAATATTTGTTACAACGGATGGAGAATCTGTTGCATTATAAAAATTCAACTTTCTTTGGACATAAAAAATTGCCATTACATGTAAAAAAATGAAAGTGAATTGAAATAAAAAAGGCGAAACCCATCGACAGTGTTCAGTACAAACACCTAAAATAAAATAGGCATCATAGACAGTGTTTATTTTAAACACATAAAATAAAATAGGCACAAATGTGTCAAGTTGACACTTTTTGCCGACTTGATGCCTGATTTTGCCCCCAACGGTCATTTTCCCCCCAATATTTTATATATTCATCTTTTTTCTAAAATTTAAACCTAAATTCCCAAATCTTCTTCTTCGTCGTCATTTTTTTATCTATCCAAATTCTTCAAATTATTAGCATTTGGTCTTTCTTTTCTTCATCTTTTTTAATTTTTTTCAATTGAGCTTGACAATGTCGAGCACATTTTTCACCTTTTTTGTGATAACAATTTTTGATATTATAAGTGCGGTCAGGAAGCTCTATTGAAGAATTCTCAGACTCAACAAAATCCAGGTTGTAGATTTTTTACTTGTAAGATTTCAAACGTAATATTTATTTTGTTTAATTAGTTGATTAATTATTGACTTGTAATTATTTTTTAATTATATTTTTGTTTTTATAGAAATTGGGTGAATGCGATTACTTTGGTTGGTATGAAGAATGACACCCTTCACAAGCAAATCATGTAATCTGGGGTATGTTAAAGAAAGTCAAGGCTTCTGAAGAGAAATAAAATCAAGCAAGAAGATACCACATTGTTGCCGTTATTGCTACTGGTTTGGTGGTGTTGGGCACATGGATTTTCAAGCCTAATTGCTGAAATTTCATGGTGATGTATTTGCTACTGGTTTGGTGTTGTCGAGCACATAGATATTCAAGCGTGTAATTATTGCAAAATATCAAATATATTTAGGCATATGTTATAAAATTTAGGTCATCTGTTGCAAATTATCAAACAGGTCTTCCCGCTGTTGCAACAGATTAGATAGAAAAACATCAACATAATGCAACAGATGACCAACCTATTGCAACAGATAAACTATCTGACAGAACAGATAGAATATATTTTACAACAGATTAACAATCTATTGCATTATAAAAAACTACTACATGTACATGTAATTTAAAGTAAAGTGAAGTGTAACTTGAAATAAATAATTATTATTTCACTGGCTTTTCTATATACACAGGCTCTAAGCATCCAGTTAGTACCCCATAAACCCAGACCTCTTGCAGATTTGCCACAATGTTGTCACACAAAAAGATCATTCGCTTGGCCATTACTGTGTTGGTCAATAAATATTCGATGTGTGCAAGAGCATGCGAGCCGCTCGCGTAACCGACATCATTTTTTGGAAGGGTCATGCCCTTGTTTCGACCTTCAAAATCCTATGATTCTTCATCAACACTTTCTTTGAAAAATGATTCATCAGTTTACTCTCCCTCAACAAGATGGGCAACAGCTCCATCAGTGGCTGCACGAGGAGAAAAAGATCGACATCATCGATGAGAGGTTTGTTGCAGTCATAAACTTTAATCTTTTCCTCCTCGAGTAGTATCTCAATAGCCCGATAATGCATGCCGTTCATGCTAATGACTGCAAGAATCCTCTTTGCCTCGGTCCAGCTCTTGCCGTGTGGATTTGGCCTCTCCCCTCTAACATATTTTATCATTTCTTCTTTATCCCAATCTAATGTAGAAACTAAGAAATCAAATCTCGCACCACAGTCTAATGCAGCATTATTGAGTTGATTGTACTTATCCTTGAGCTTCTTACAGAAGTCGAGTTCGATTATCCTATCGACAACGTCATAAGCTTTTGCGTATGTTAATTGCCTTTTCCTCATGAGGCATAGAATTTTGTCAACATGTTGTGATATAAGACGACAATTTTTAAATTGGTTAGTAATTGTAAAAATGGTCCATCTGTTGCATAAGGTTTTTTGAATCAATAATCCAACGAAACTTATGCAACAAATAAATAGTAAGTTGCAACAGAACCACTACCAGTAGCACCAGAATACCCAGGTGTTATAATAGATTTCACATCTGTTGCGCAGCTTCTTCTTCATGGGGTTGATTAGATTAGACGGCTAGGTTAGAAAAAGTAAACTTGCCTTGTCCTTGTAACACATACATATATCTGTCATAGTCTGGAAGTCTTAGGGGCAAAAGGGAGGCCTGGGTTAATCTGGTATGCCTGGCTTGGCATTCTTGGCCTGTCGCAGTTCCCTCTTCTCTTTTACGCCAAGTTCCACGTATATGTCCACCTTCTTGAATGGCTCCTGAACTTCAACAGCTTTTTGAGAGGGAGGAGTTGTAATTATTTTTTATTTCTGACAGAAGAGTACGTCGGTTATTGCTCTTTTCTTCCTCCTAACCAACACTGTTGGAGTGTATCGCTCCCTCAAATTCTTGGACGGTATAACACCCCTCTTGGATTTGAATTCCTTAACAGCTTTAGAGATAGCCTCTACTTTTTTAAAGTGTTTATCCTGGCTGTCCTTGCACTCTTTCATATTTGCAACAAGAACACGTGGGTAAAGAGGGGTGAGAGGGACCTGTGTAAGGGTGAAAAGAGGTGTTTTCTAACATATTTATTTTTTCTTGAGCATCAGTATACTAATTATCATGAGTGGTAGCAACATTAGTATGCCTGCCAACAACACCATCAACTCCACTAGAAGGATCTGCCTTAATAGGTTGGTCATGAATAGCCTCAACATTAGGTTCACCTTGCCTAACTGCTCTTCTTAGGGTTGTTGCTCTAATCAATTCCTTCCTTATTAACTTCACCGTTGGGTCTGCTATAGTATCAGTATGACCTAGAGTAAAATAAGAAGTCATCAATAACTCCGCCTCAGTAGGCACGATCAATGGATGCATAACATAGAAAAAAAGATATATACATTTAAATCATATAATATAATAATTTTTGTAGTTGGGTTAACATTTTAACAGTCAACTTCTGAAACAAATTAATAATATGTTGCATCAGATTACCCATCTGTTGCATAATTTGTAGTAGATGATTAAAATTAATTTTAGTCAGGTTCAGATAACTAGAGCAACATATGGATAATGTGATGCAAAATATCAATCATCTGTCACAATAGATTACCAATCTATTGCACTAGTTGCACAAGATGGGTAATCTATTGGGTTATATGTTATGCAACAGATGATCTATCTATGTACTAAAAATATGTTATATCAGATTACATATCTATTGCATAATTTGTAGTAGATGGTTAATCTTTTAGGAGTAGGGTTCAGAGAACCAAAGCAACAAATGAGTAATCTGATGCAAGATATAAATCGTCTATCGCAATGAATTATCCATCTGTTGTACCAGTTGGAACAGGATGGGTAATCTGTTGCAACAAATATCCCATTTGGTGCATCAGATATAACATCTATTCAATAGCTTTCATTGAGTAAAATTATTTTACTTGAAGAAGACATACTGCATCATCCAGAGGGTTAAAGAGATCAGCATCCTTAATTTTGGTGTTGCTCTTTGCAGCCAACCACCTAAACATCCTTGGATGAGAAACCTCATCCAGGTAATCCATTACCTGCTTTCAGAGGGGAGGAATGACTTCAAATGCCCAAGACTAAAAAATTTAAACAGGAAGCAAGAAAAAAAAAGTCATAATAACTAACTATATTCAATATAACTTAATGGATGAGTTAAAATAGTGATTAATTTTTACCATGAAACCCAAGGAAAGCCGTGTAATGTGGTCGTCCCTGAGGATATCTTTGTCAGTAAATATTGGAAAGTCAAGTAAAACCTGTCATATCCCCAGGGATAATTGTTGAACTTATCAAAATCCTCAGCACATGCCAACAAATCATCTTCTATGACCTTGTTGACGTCTCTTGCCAATATAACCAAACGGGCAAACTAAACTAAGCATAATTGCTCCCTGTACTTCTTTGGTATGGTTTTATCCATGAGATATGTCAATAAATTCGATACTTTATAGCCACGTCGAACAATGTCAAACAACCCATCTATTTTTTCCTTGCATTTTCTTGCCTTGAATCTTTTGCAGGGTGTTCCCTTGGTGATAGGTGGTTATTATGGATGATTGCATCTTAAGCACGTACTATGGCAAACTTTTGCAAGCCAAAACAAACTAGCACAGTAGTTGATAAAGATTTCATCCATCTTTTTACTGACCCCCTTCTCGGATCTTCATCATCCCTCACATACTTGATCCTACGCTTAAGAAGACCATATACCATCCTCATTGGAAAATCGGAAGGGGCGTCCTCAGCCAGCTCAAGAAAGCGTCCAAAGAATCTCTTCTTTAAAAGTCCGTCAATGTTTTCGTCCTTCATTATTTTCCTGAAACAAATAAATTTACTCCCCATCTGCATTTAAGTACAATTTCACTAGTTAGTTTTTCTTCTACTTTTTTGCCATTTATCGATCGCAACTTGAAACTTGTCAATACTAAAAGTTTTGACAGGATCATGCTAGGATGTCGATATTAATTCACGCCCCATAGGTGATCCATTATCATCATGTTAATGATCATCCTCTTTGTCTTTCTCTTTCTTACTTTTATTTTCTTAATCACCATCTACAATCCCTTGTCCACCTCTCTCAATGTTGTTTTCATATCTCTCCTCAGCTTTACTTTATTTCCCTAATTGAGATTGTTCAGGAAGCTCCTCCAAATCTCTCTATACTATAGCCTTTTTTGGGGGGATGGTTAGATATTGATCCACTTTCACTTTCTTTTCTTTTGGGAGACATATTTTACCTACAAACAACAAAAAAACAAAAATTACATTACAATTGATGTATGCATAAATTTTAAAAAATACATTACAAATGCCACTAATAACGATACACCAACAGCCACCACCACCACACACACCACCAACTAATGCCACAAACACCACGAATATTGACACCACCGACAGCCACCATAAACACAACAAACCAATGCCACCACAAACACCACCAACCAATGCCCCACAAACACCACTAACTAATACCACCAACAGCCACCACTAGTGCCACCACAATGACGACGACCACCACCACCACCACCTTAAATACCACAAATACCATCCAACAATACCACAAAAGTCAACAGAATATTGCAATATAAACTAGGGTTTTCTCGAGTTCTTACTATAATTTTACCATCAAAACTCAAAATTGTAAACCCATTCTCAAAGATAATACAACTAAAAGTTTTTTTCTGTCATTAACTTAAAAGCCCTTATTTTTAGAAAAAATAATAAATATAAAACTCTTCTTAAACTCTGTTACCTATGAAGATAGAGAAAATGACTGATACAAGCAAGAATGAAGTTGAAAATAATACCTATATGGTCAGAAATGAGAAGAAAAATGATCTATTATAAAGGGTAGAGCAATTTGTTGAGTAGTTGTAGTTGTTGTCTGTACTGTATAATTAGCGAGAAAGAGAAAAGAGCGAGAACTCAAGATTTGAAATAATGAAATATTTTTCTCGCAAATGGATGATTTGTATGGGTTGATTTGTATTTTGGAAAAGAATGATAAGTTATGAAACTATTAATTTGGTCTGAATTAATCTTAATTATTTTTTAAAATTATAAAAGATATACATAATTTTTAACCCTCTCAACATGGAATTGCCAAAAGACTCAATTGAACTTGTAGTTGACCCTATGAACTCATCTACCCCTGGTCCTAGATTAATCAATTTAGGCATATGAACTCAATTGAAATTGTATAAAAAAATGTTCAATTTGTTGCATCAGATACTCATCTGTTGCAAATTATCAAACAAATTAAGTAATCTATTTCGACAGATTACCCGTCTGTTGTAAATTATCAAATGGATTGTCATATGTCGTAACAAAGTACCCATATGTTGTAAATTATCAAATAGGGGCTGTCATTTATTATAGTTGACCCTATGAGAACTCACCCCCGGTCCAATATTAATCAATTAAGGTATTGGTCTAATATATTAGGTGGTAAGAATCAGTTTAGCTCAGAGTGACCGATCGAAAACTCTAGTTAGGAGGAATGTAATACCATCTCATCATTCAATTGACAAAAGACTCAATTGAAGTTGTAGTTGCCCCTATGAGAACTCACCCCTGGTCCTAGATTAATCAATTTAAGGTATTAGTCTAACATGTGAGGTGGTAAGAATCGGTTCAGCTCGAAGTAATCGATCGATAACTCTGGGTGGGAGGAATGTAATATCATCTAATTATTTAATTGTCAAAAGACTCAACTAAAGTTTTAGTTGACCCTATGAGTATTTACCCCTGGTCCTAGATTAATCAATTTAAGGTATTGGTCTAACATATGAGGTGGTAAGAATTGTTTCACCTCAGAGTAATCGATCGATGACTCTAGTTAGGAGGAATATAATACCATCTCATCATTCAATTGACAAAAGACTCAATTGAAGTTGTAGTTGCCCCTATGAGAACTCACCTCTGGTCCTAGATTAATCAATTTAAGGTATTGGTCTAACATATGAGGTGGTAAGAATCGATTCAGCTCAGAATGATTGATCGACAACTCTGGTTGGGAGGAACGCAATATCTTCTAATCATTCAATTACCAAAAGACTTAATTGAAGTTATAGTTGACCCTATGAGAACTCACCCCTGGTCCTAGATTAATCAACTAGGTTGTTGGTCTAATATATGAGGTGGTAAGAATTGATTCATCTTAGAGTGATTGATCAACGACTTTAGTCAAGAGGAACGTAATACCGTCTCATTATTCAATTGCCTAAAAACTCAATTAAAGTTGTAGTTGACCTATGAGACCTCACCCCTAGTCCTAGATTAATCAATTTAAGGTATTGGTCTAATATATGAGGTGGTAAGAATCGGTTCATCTTAGAGTGATCATCGACTACTCTAGTTGAGAGAAACGCAATAACATCTCATCATTCAATTGCAAAAAGACTCAATTAAAGTTGTAGTTGACCCTATGAGAACTCACCCCTGGTCCTAGATTAATTAATCAGGGTATTAGTCCAACATATAAGGTTGTAAGAATCGGTTCAAGTTGGAGTGATCGATCGACAACTCTCGTCAGGAGAAACACAATACTATCTCATCATTCAATTGCCAAATTACTTAGTTGAAGTTGTAGTTGACCCTATGAGAACTCACCCCTAGTCCTAGATTAATTAATTAGGGTATTTTTCTAACATATGAGGTGGTAAGAATCGGTTCTGCTCAGAGTGATTAATAGATGACTCTAGTCGGGAGAAACGCAATACCATTTAATATTCAATTTCCAAAAGACTCAATTGAAGTTTTAGTTGACCCTATGATAACTCATCCCTGGTCCTCGATTAATCAATTAAGGTATTGGTCTAACATATGAGGTAGTAAGAATCGGTTCAGCTTAGAGTGATCGATTGATGACTCTGGTTGGGAGGAACGTAATACTGGCTCATTATTCAATTGCCAAAAGACTCAATTAATGTTGTAGTTGACCCTATGAGAACTCACCCCTAGTTCTAGATTAATCAATTAAGGGTTATTTGGTAGAGTGTATAAGAACAATGCAAAATATAGTGTATTAATAATGCTTGCATTAGTAATACTTGTATTATTTATGCTTGTATTATCTATGCATGTATTATTTTGTATACATTGTTTGGTTTGATGTATAAGAAATAATACATCTTACATAATTTCTATAAAATAAATTTTCGTTTACAAAAATACCCTTCTTTGATTTTGTACACTTTTTTGCAACAAAGTTCTTTTGTTATTTCAAACATAATTAATATTGTTGAACAATTATATAGAGGTTTAGGATCAATTACAAGGAGTTCGTCTTTTCGCAAAAATATTATGTAGACAGATTAACATAGTCGAAACAAAAATAAAATACAAGACTTAAAATTAAGAAATAGTCTCAATTTTTTTTTAAAATCTTTTTAAAGTCTCTCGAAGAAAAGAAAAATATTTTATAGTTATTTAAATCAACCATTCATTTTTTATAAATTCAAATAGTGGTAATAGAAATTGTGAAATATTTTGAAAAGATTCACTAGTGCAAATTAAAATGGAGGGAAAAGGAATGGTGAAATATTTTGAGAGGGAAATTGAGGGGTATTAAGGTCATTTAATAAGTTAATGCATGTATTTAAAGTCTTTGTATTACTAATACATTGGAAATAGAGAGTATTACTAATACACAGTTCAATACACAATAGATTTTATAACTAATTCATGCATTATATTTTCCAATACACTCTACCAAATGACCCCTAAAGGTATTAGTCTAACATGTGAAATCAATTGAAATTGTATAAAAGCAAATTTTCAACCCGTTGCAATAGATGTCTTTTCTATTGGAATTAATCAAACAGATTTAAGTCGCCTGTTGCAATATATTACGCATCTGTTGCGATGGACAACCGAGCTTCGGAAATTTTCAAACAAGAATTGTTATCTATTGCACTTAGATGTTTTAAGACCCCTTTTTTTAAAAAGAAATTTAGGTATTTCCTTTTTGAGATATAAAAAAAAAAGTTAAAATACTAAGGCGGTAAAAAACATTGCTTGGATAACTCAAAAATCTCCTGAGCGAGTAGTCTTATCTGGTATTTTCAATGTCACCGTCTCCTCGTGCCCCTCAAAATTCAAAAGTTATTAATGAATATTTAAAACCTATATCTAGAAGAATACTCTCTCATTTAGCCATAACATAAGTAAGACTCAAGACAACTAAACTCATCTATCACTCTTTCTTCTTTATTCTTTATTCTCTTTCTTTTCTTTTGACCACTCTTTTCTCTCTTCTTTCAAATGAGGATCCTTTCGGATCTCAACCAATCAATATCTTTTCTTGACTGAACTGGATGTTTTGATCCCTTTTTTTTCACATTGCAGGTATGGTTCACTATTGCTCATTCCGTTTCGTCTTTTTCTTTGTATGTCCTTTAAATTAGATATTTACATCTGTTCCTACTGATAATTTACCCAATACCAGTTTTCTATTTATTGAGAGAATTGAAGGAAAGATGACTTTTAAGTCTTGAATGAATGAATCATTGTTTTTATATCTATTGCAAAAAGCCTCATCGGTTGAACAGATGGGTAATTTGTTGCATCAGATTGGTTATCTATTAATTCACTCAATTTTGTGTTACTTTTTTGTACAGACGGAGCAACTATTTGAAGAAATCAAACCAGTAGCAAGGTTGATTTGATTTATTCCAATAGATGACCCATATGTTGCAATATATCATCCATCTATTACAATAGATACCTCATCGGTTGAGTAAATAGGTAATCTGTTGCATCAGATTGGTCATCTGTTAATTTTCTCAATTTTGTGCTACCCTTTTGTAATAATTTTTTTCTTCTTCTCTTGTTTGACATCAAATGTATTTCTCTTATTTTTAGATAAAAGGAAGTGATACTGGATCCATTTTTGCCCGACCAACATTAAAGGCTAGAGTAAATATGAATTTGGAGGAATAAGCTACTTGCAGATAGAACTACTTCATATATTAGAGGTATGTATTACTGATCAACCTATTGTGAAAACACACATCTAGTATAATAATTTTGTGAATGTTTGTTCTTTACCTATTAGGCGTTAATTCTTCATACAAGAAATGGCATTTTACAGTTAAGATTGTTAGGTTCGAACTGATAAGACCGTGGGACAAATTAGGTGGTGTCAATACCCTGTTATAATTTAATGACCATTTATTCTCATGTTTTTGTGTCAAGTTTGGGGAAGGGTTCAAGTTTTTAGTGGTAGTGTAACTATCCAATAGTGATTGGACCAGTTTTAATGGCTTAATGGACTTCTTGAAAGGCCTCTGAAGCCTCGCACTGCAGCAAACACCGATAGAACTAATAGAAACTCCCTTGGTCCAAATTTATATGGATGGTCTGCTGGAGGAGACTATTATACAACATTAGGTGCTTTGGAGAATACCTGTGCCGGAAGGGGGAGGTTGAGAGGGACATATATCATCACATACCTTGTTTAAGAGGAAACATAGGGTAGGAAAGAAAGTGTAGCGAAATTGGCTGATAAATTGACATGAAAAATGCAAAAACTGAATGAATTGCTAATGTGAAAGCATATTCAAAAATGAAAATCCATCAGTAGTTGAAGTAAAAGAAGAATGGTAACAGGACTGGAGCTGGACACTTTGCTAGAGAATGAAACTAGTAAGCGTGGACTTAATGAAGACTCTCACAAAGTGCAGGACCAGAACCCTAAGAAAGAAGTTTTGTGAGCACAGGAAATTTATACGATTGTTGGTCAGTTGAAACCTGAATCAACTACTCCTAAATTAAAAATATGGGATCAAGCCAAGGTGTCAATATCTCAAGTTAAACTTGCATCCCATGCCTTCTATTTTGTATTTTCCATTTGTATTTACTATCATTTTCTGTTATACCAGTCTGTGTAGCTTTGTCACAAAAGTTAAGGGGGGTACTTGTAGTACTAGATTTATTAGATTTATTATATTTGTTGAAATGCTATATCATAGCATTCCTTAGTTATTTATTTTAACCTTATTAATTCTTCTATATTATTTTTAAGGTATACTATATGCTCCATATTTCTAGTTTTTATGTAGTCGAGTAGATTTTTTTTTCATAAGTATTTATATTAATCTTATTTTCTCCATATCTTTCCTCTAATATTCTAAGTATTCGTAATTTATGATTTTAGTCTGAGTAATACAAATCTGAATAATAATATCTACCATCAAAATCTATATTTTCTAACTCATGTTCTATCCCTTCAGTATTTAGTAACTCGTCTTCAAAATTAAATATCTTTTCCCATATGAGTTTTCTTATATCTTTTATTTCCATATCCTTAAGTATATACAAAATAAGTATCTTGACCCTATCTATCATTTCATTAGATAAGTAGTTAGTCATTTTATTTCGTATGATGCTTATTTCAAAATATTCCTTTCAATCATATACATAACAAAATATGATCATCTTAGATCACTATGTACTAGATTATTCTTAGATAATCATGCTCCTCTATCACTATTAGCATGGTACGTTTGGATACTTTTTCCCTAAACAACGCCTCAACTCTGGTTACTACCCTATCACGACTTCTGTGCCTTATTGGTTTCATCTTTAGAATGGCATAGTTATGGGAATTTTTCTTCATTTCCTCTTTGCTAATAAACTTCAGAACATATTATCCTTCGAATAATTCTACTATATAGTAACTAACAGAGCTTATTATATTATATCATGATTGTCAGGAATTTATCAATTTAGCTATTCATAATTATAAATAAAAATACCTGTTCTTGTAGGTTTGATGATTCTGAGCTTTGATTTTCCATAGTTGAGTATAAAACTGAATATCTTTATTGATTATATGAGAGAATTTTGATTGTGCACAAGAAGGCTTGCTTTCCATGTAGAAAGTCTTGCCTTAGATCTACCGACTGGCTTACATTATAATCTACAAAATGAAAATCCTAACACTATTCCTATTCTACAATTGTCAAAAAAGTGAAAAACTAATAATGGCACTTGCCAAAAAGTCAAAAGCTCATAATGTTATACAATAATTTACGTCTCTTAAAAGTCAAAAAACTATCTAATAATTCACATGTCACTTTCATAGCTTTCATATCTTGTCTTCTTGTCTTTATTTTTTCATTGGTCCGTCCTTCTTTATGTTACTTTCTATCTCATGTTGTCTATCTTCCAGCTGGCTTCTTTTTATCCTTATCTTCTTGATTGATTTTTGTCTTTATCTTTTCATTCTAGTTGGACTTCTGGGATAATATTATCTTCTCTGTTACATCTCAAACATTGATGATCTGTATATTTATGTCCTGTTAATTTGCAATATCTTATCAATAGTTCTTCTGAAATAAATTCCTTTTTAGTTTCTCTCGTAGTTGGTTGTCTTTCTGGATTGAGTAATATCATTATCCATTTTTTAATTTCTTCCATAGCTGAATGTCGTAGCCCATTGAATTTGAATAGATCATTAGCTGTTCTCGCGAATAATAACTTCATATAGGGTTTCCATTGAGATAATTATTTGCTAGCTCTGGAATAATCGTAGATATTCCAATAATTCATTTATTTGCATAGAAATCTGGTATTTCTACCTTTGGTATTTTTGGATGTTGTCCAATATCTTCTAGTATAATTATATCTCTAGTTAATCCAATTTTTATAACTTGTATAACTGGTTTAATTTCGTCATATAATATCTCTGCTGGGGCAGTATAAAACTTTATAAAAAATAGGTATCTTTTGGTTATTTTTTGTAGGTAAAAAATGCTCTATATATTGCAGGTATAGCTGATAATTCATTTCTGTCTTGGGTATACACGGTATTAAGTAGTCCGTAACTAAAACAAGTTCTAACTAGGTTTGGATTCATTTTTGGTAGTGCAATTAACTTGTTGTATCCTTATAGTTTTTGGATTATATAGTCTGTGTTCGGTTCTTGGATATTTATAGCTTTGGGTTTAAGATTTAGGTAAGTTTGTATTTTGTGGATATTTTCTATATATGCTCGGGTTATATGGTTATAGGGTTTTTTGACTTGCTTCAAACTTTCTCGATATGTGGTAGTTTGTGGAGGTATGAATAAAAAGTCTTTTGATATTTTTGGTATAAATGGTTTGTCAAATATTTTGTTCAGATTTAATCCTTGTCTACTAACTCCTTTGCTTGTACCTACGACATAGATTGATAAATATAATGGGTTTTATGGAGTGTCCCAACGTCTCCTTTTAACTCTGGATTTTTGATGTCTTTCGACCGACATAGCTCTGCATTTTTATAGTCATGCGGCTGACTTGTAGCTTTAGACTTCAGTTTACCTTCATTAGTCTTTAGCTTTTCTATCTCATTGTCCATACTGTCCACTTTCAGTGAAAGCGTAGTTATGGTTTTGAGTATCTCTTCTAGTGTATCATTTTCTGTTATATCAGTGTGTGTATCTTTGTCTTGATATGTAATCTGCAGTAACATTTTTGTTAGTACTGGTTATTTCAACTGTAAATGTAAAATTCAATATATTTAATACCAATTTCCGTATTTCTTTTGTTGTTACTGAATTTTGTATTTTCTTAGTTAGCCACCATCGTACCTGTGTATTATCTGTTCGTACAATAAATTTATTATATACAATATATGGTTCAAATGCTAATGAACACTTATATAATGAACATAATTCTTTTCTATTTATTTCCTATTTTATTTCTATTTCATTAAACGTTCCTGAGTAATATCTACAATGATGTTCTAATTTTTCATTTTCATACCTGTATTTGAGTACTCCTCCGTAGCTGTGCTCACTCGCATCTGCTTCTACTATGTATGAAAAATTTTTATTTTCATCTGAAAATTGTAATTTTGGCAAGTTTTTACAAAGTATCTTTATTTTTTGTACTTGTTTCTTATCCTCTTCACTATAATTATATTCTACATCCTTTTTCAATTTTTTCTGTAATGGTTTGAAATTTTCTGCTAATTTTGGTATGTATTCTCTTACTTGATTTACTAATCCTAAAATTGATTGTAATTTCTTTTTTGTATCTAATTCTTCTTTTGAATTTATTATTTTTGTACTATATACTGTTGCATTTTTACTCCATTTTTATCTATTTGTATTCCTAAGAATTCTATATGGTTTTTCATTATTTCTGCCTTATTTTCACTTAAGCTTATTCTTGAATTTTCTATTATATTCATAAATTGTTCTAATAATTTTAGGTGTTCTACTTTAGTTTTTGGATATAGCAATATATCGTCTATGTATAATATACAATTAGGTAATTATTTGAAATAATTATCCATAAAATGTTGATATCTACCTGGTGTATTTTTATATTCAAATGGTAGTACATTTCATTCTTAAAATCCTTGTGGTACTTGAATGCAGTTAATTTTTTAGATTCTTCTTCTAATTTTAAATGGTAAAATCCTGATTTACAATCAAATTTGCTGAAATAATGATATCCTTGTATTTGCCTTATTTTTAATATTTTATTTGGTATTGGGTAATTATATGTAATAGTTTTTGCGTTTAGGTTTCTATATTCAATAACCATTCTACTTTTTCCTCTTTTTTGTTCACTATGTTTATTTACTATAAATGCTGGGCTAATGTGTTTACTATTACTTTTCTGTATATATTGTTTTTCTAATAGTTCATTTATATGCATTTCAAATTGTTTTAGATTGTCAAAATTGTATGTTAGTGGTTTTTGAGTTATTAGACTATTCTTATTTATTAGTTCAATTTTTACAGTAGTTTTATGTTTTTCCCATCCTTTTAATGGATCTTCACTATATAGTTGTTTTAATTTATTTTTGATTATTTCTACTTTATTTATTAAAAATATGGTCATTTCTTCCTTATTTATAGAGAATATAATTAATTCTATTGTGTCTTCAGTATTTTTTATATTTTCTAATTTTTGTGTAATTTTTTCACTTCCTTTTATCCAATCTATTTTCTTTCTTATTTTATTAGTAACTCTTTTAGCTCTTAACTTTTGTTTGCATGGTGTTGTAAACTGCCAGTTTGTTTTAGTTATTATGTGTGGATATAGTTTATCTAAAATGACATTCCTAAAAGCATACCTTTTGATGTTAGTTCGTAATTATAAATTTCTTCTATTATTAATATTTTATCCCATATTTACCTATGAATTAGAAATAAATACAATAGATACTGAAAAAATAAATGATTATGATTCAGAAGATAGTGAAATATATATAGAAATTTTAGAAAGAATAGAATATCTAGAAATTAAGGAAAAAGAAGAAGCAATTAATAAAGAAAATGTAGAAAAAATAAATACTCTTGATAAAAAAGATGATGAAAACATAATACCTAGTACATCATAAATAAGAAAGCCAAAATATAATTACAAAATAATTACAACCCAAAAAATGAATATAGATGGACACCAAAATAAATAGTTAATAAAAATTTCAACTTCTTAGATTTAGACTGTGTAATAGACACACATAAGACGATACAATTATGGATAGGATATATATCAAAACAGTTACTAGATAATAGCATAGACACAATAAATACACCAGAATATATAGAAAGAATACTAATAGGAACTGTAAATTATGGCTATCAAATTTAACTGAAGAAAGTAAAAAGGTACTAAGATCTGACAAAAATACAGAAAGAACAACTAAAGAAGGAAGAACTAAAGAATCACCCATAGAAATATTAAAAAAATATGAAATGACTATAAGAAATGAATTTAGTAGTATAGAAACGGAAGAAGAACAAAATATAGAAAAGGATACACATAGGAATTTAATTTTGAAATTAGCAGTATGTAATATGTGTTACATAGATGAATATACATATGCATTCAAAGAATATTATTATAAGGGAAAATATAATGTAGAAGAAAGTAAGGAAATAAGGAGATTATATTTTAGCAAACTACCTACGGTCGGACCGAATGAACTACTCATTCCGTTTTATTTTACGTAGCATATTTTAATATGATGCGGTATTTTGGGATTTTTTTTTAAGCTTATGATTTAAAATAATTTAAATAATTATATTATCATAAATCATTTCATTATAATGAAATAAAAGTTTTAAAGTTTATTATTTAAAATAATTCTTAAATATTTATGTTGCTGTAAATTATTTCATTAATAGTAAAAAGAAAATTTTAAAATTAAATTATTCTTAATTATAATAAGATAAAAAAATTTAAAACGAACTAAAAATAAAAAAAGTGCCACATAAAACAAAACAAAGGTAGTAATTCACATATTAAATTGGTAGTCCTTTGGGTCATATATGATATATTCCAAATATTTGTCATATTCTTTAAAAGAGTTAAACTGAAATTGAATATTTTTAAATCACATTTTAATAATTTTAATTACCAAACGAATTCAGAATAATATGCGGGAAAATGATAGAGATTGTTTTATGATGTGACTAACTATAAATAAATTGCAGTGTATTCTATTTGTTCATAGTTTATGTTCTATTAATATATATAAAATAGTACAAAGATTCGCATAACTTAATAACGACATTATTTAGTATACACCCAACACCGTCTTTATATGTATAATGATTTTTTTTTCTCTTCTGGAAAATTATTTGTTTCACAGAATGACGGTTAGATCGGCTTTATTGTATGCGAGCGGTATTGGCCTATTAGGGTAGAAAAGTGTGAAGAAGGCGGAATAAGGTAGAAGGACAGTAGAAACAAGTGCGTCAATGCTTGTAGGTAGGAGGACTTTGTTATCAGTGTTAGTAACCATAGTACTAGTATTATTTCAGAGTGTTGTATTACTTGGTGAATCTTGTCTATGGTATTATTGAGTGTGGTATTTTCTATTGTATCTTGTTCCAAAATTAGCAGAAACCTTAAAACCACTACAGAAAAAATTAAAAAAGGATATAGAATATAATTATGATGAAAAAGATAAAAAACAAGTTCAAAAAATAAAATTACTTTGTAAAGAGTTACCAAAATTGCAATTTCCAGATGAAAATAGAAAACTTATATATATAGTAGAAGCAGATGCAAGTGAATATAGTTACGGAGGAGTACTTAAATATCGATATGAAGCAGAAAAAATAGAACACCATTGTAGATACTACTCAAGTACGTTCAATGAGACAGAAATAAAATGGGAAATAAATAGGAAAGAATTATGTTCATTATATAAATGTTTATTAGCATTTGAGCCATATATTGTATATAACAAATTTATTGTACGAACAGATAATACACAGGTACGCTGGTGGTTAACAAAGAAAATACAAAATTCAGTTACAGCAAAAGAGATTCGAAGACTAGTTTTAAATATATTAAATTTCACATTTACAATTGAAGTGATCAGTACTAACAAAAATGTTATTGCAGATTATATATCAAGACAAAGCTACACAGACTGAAATAGTAGAGGAAGATACTCTAGAAAAAATACTTAACACCCTAACTACGCTTTCAATGAAAGTGGACAGTATGGGTAATGAGATAGAAAAGCTAAAGACTAATGAAGGTAAACTGAAGTCTATAGCTACAAATCAGCTAACTCAGCAGTGTGCAGAGCTATGTCGATCGGAAGACATTAAAAATCCAGAGCTAGAAGGAGACGTTGGGACACTCCATAAAACCCATAACATTTATCAATCTACTTCTGCAGGTACAAGCAAAGGAGTTAATAGACCAAGATACCAGAATGTAAATATGAACAAAATATTTGAAAAACCATTTACCCCAAAAACACAAAAAGACCATTTATTCATACCCCCGCAAGTTAACACATACCGAGATAGCCTAAACCAAGACAAAAAAGTATACAACTACACCGCCCAGAAATACATAGAAAATATATACAGAGTACAAACCTTTCTAAACCATAACCCCAGAGCTACAGACATCAAAGAACCAAATACCAATTATATAACCCAAAAACTACAAGGATACAATAAATTAATCGCACTACCCAAAACTAACCCAAGCCTAGTTAAAACCTGTTTTGACTATGGACTACTAAATACCATATATACCCACGACGGAGAAGAGCTAACAGCTATGGAGGAATTATACAAGATATTCACTACTTACAAGAGAATAACAAAAGGAAATTTATTTTACATAAAGTGTTATACTGCACCAGCAGAGATATTATATGATGAAATAAAACCAGTTATACAAGTTGTAAAGATAGGATTAACAAGAGATATGATTATACCAGAAGATATTTCGCAGCAACCGGAGATACCTAGAATCGAGATACCAGATTTTTATGCAAATAAAAGACTTATCGGACTAGCTACAATCATTCAAGAACTAGCAAATAACTATGCTAACGAAAACCCAATATGGAGCTACTATTCAAGAGATCATCAAATGATATATTCAAATTCAAAAGAGCTAAGACAAGCAGATATGGAAGACGTAAGACAATGGATACTGACGCTACTTAACCCAGAAAAACAATCTACCGCGAGAGCAATAAAAAAGGGATTTATTTCAGAAGGATTGCTAACAAGATACTGTAAAATAATTGGACATAAATATCCAGACCACCAATGTTCGAGGTGCAATGGAGAAGATAATATTATTCCAGAGGTACATCTAGAATAAAAGAAGATAAAATGCCAGCTGGAAAAATAAGATACAGAGCAATAATGGAGCAGATACAGAGCAATAATGGAGCAGATACGACAACGGAAGATATTTGGACTTATTGTACAAACTTTTCTTACGATACAATAATGTAAAGCAATTATTACTTTCTTACACATTTAGGACTTTTCTTTAGGGTAGGTAAGGATAGGTTAGGCCATTATGGCCACTTTTGTTGACTTTTGTTTCTTAGTTTTTAGAATTAGAAACACGTGAATGTAGAAACTTGTAAATTCTCGTTCTATATAACAAAGGCAGAAGGCATTGCAAAAAGCAAGCCTTCATGCGTTGAAGCACCTTGCTCTCTCCAATCCACAAAAAATATTTTACCCAGTTAATTAGATAAACATATTCCAATGGAAAAACCTATGGAACAACAAAACTCAGAAATAACAAAGCTACCCGAAAGGGTATATCTATTTATGATTATGAATAGCTAATTTCATAATTCCCAACAATCATGATATGATAAAATAAATTCATATTAGTTACTTTATAGTAGAATTATTCGAAGAATAATATGTTAAGAAGTTTATTAACAAAGAGGAAACGGAGAAATATCCCTAAGGACTATGCCATCCTAAAGGTGAAACCAATGAGGCAAGAAGCCGTGGCGGGGAGTAACCAGAGTAGAGGCGCTGTTTAAGGGAAAAAGTATCCGGATTACCATGTTAATAGTGACGGAAGAACATGTTATTTAAGAATAATCTAGTATATAGTAAGCTAAGATGACTATATTTTATGTATATGGTTGAAGGGAATATTTTGAAAAAAGCAATTTTATGAAAATGAATGATAATATATCTGATGTGATGGTAGATAGATTCAAAATACTTATTTTGTATGCACTTAGAAATATAAAAGTAGCAGATATAAGAAAAATCATATTAGAAAAAGCTTTTGGTAAATATTACATGACTAGAGTAAATTATATACCATATCTACCTAACTACTCTTACAAATATTTACGATGATAAGTTACATAAAATTTTTAGAAAAAGATATAAAAAATATGCAGTTACTAGAAAAACAGATAAAAATAAACTACATGAAAAATAAAGATATAAAAATTCTTAATAAAAATATGCCAAAACTACTAAGGCTAAAACAAACAACTACAAAACACTATAACAAAACCAATTTTAAAAGATAGATTATCTAGATTATCTTAAAGTTTTAATCTTATATATACTTAAAGATATAAAAATAATAGATATCAAGAAAATAATATTAGAAGAAGTGATAAACTATGAAATTGAAACTGTAAATTGTCTAGAACAGCTATACGAAGAAATTTACCCAGAAGGATATTATTCAGATTAAAAAATGTTAGAATATATTAGACAAACTAGAGAAAATCAAGAAAATCTAAATAATGAAATTAATTATAGAAACCGAATTAAGAAAATAATGGAAGACCTAAAAGAAAAATTAATATGGATAGAAAAAACCTTAGAAAATTTAGATAAAAGTACATGTGATAGTTTATATAATTTAAAAAACTCACTACGAGAAGAACAACACAAGATAATAAATAACATTGAAAATCTAGAATTAGATATACATTATAGCACAGATAGGATAAATTATTATACATGAATTTGTAACTCTGCAATTACTACAGGATAAAATAATTAATGAATATATCTTACGAAAAAAGTAAATTATTAAAAGATATTGAAACAAAATATCCACGCACAAATAAAAATAGATTCACTAGAAACCTAATAAATCTATTATACCTATTAAATCCGCACACCCCCCTACAAATACAATTAAGTGAAAATTCTATTATTTTAGGGATGACACATGAAGGTTGTGTTGAGTATATGTATAGTTATTAGTTGTATGGATATAAAGAGTTATTAGTTGCATGCATATAAAGAGTTATTAGTTGCAATGCATAGATATACAGAACAAATTATTTACTTGATGGTATTTGTCAAGAAGTCAAATTTTACAAGAGAGTTAGGTACATCTTATTTATTTTGATAACAAAATATGATGCAACCTTAGGGTGAGAGATGTAACATATGATTGAGACCTGTTGCATAAAGAAGAGAAGTGTTAGTAAAAATTCTTTGAATTTAATCACTTGCCTCTATATCAGGTCTTGGAAAGTTTATGTATGGAGAGAGAGGTAGCTATAATTAGAAAATGCAAAATAGTAGAATAGTACATTAACTATCTTTGTCCCCTCGTAGAGGTCATGATATTTCAAAAGTAAATAATACATGAGAATGATAATAAAAAACAATAGATAACAACTATGATTTCACTCTTAAGCTCTGAATCGAGGCTCAAAATGCATTATGAATTTTCATTTCGAGTTATACGTAACTTTAAAGTGATGGACATTTTACAGATATAAAAAATACTAGCTATTTATGTCCTAAAATGACTAATATTTCCTGAGGTAGAATTTTGAATGATTTCAAGCAGTAAGCTCATGCAGTCACAAATGTCTCACATATTTATAACCCAAAGAAAGAAGCAAAAAGGTATGTCTTGGTATGTGTTTATAGTTTCACAATATTTTTCATCATAGGCATATTATTAAGGAATTAATTCTCTCTATTATTAGAGAAATATCCTGCAAGATGTATAACACTATACATAGAAATATTGTCACGCCCGAGACTATCCCATAGTCGTAACACGGTGCTTAAAATCGCTAGTGACCCCAAGTTAATTCATGGTCTGGTACCTGGTGTAAGAACTAAAGATAATAATAATATAATATAATATGTGAAAGCTAAACTACGGAAAAACTATTAAGATATAATACGGGAACAATACTCAATATATCTAAACATCTAATAAAATTAAAGTCAAGTATGACTATATGTAGGTCTCTAACATAAGGAGTTGATGGGACAAACCCCCAACTAACTTCAGCTGACTGTAATGAAAAGTACTGAGGATAGCTACGGATAACTTTTCATCGAAGGATGAAGACTCACCACAACTGCTGCTGAGTGGTACATGAATCTTCTAAGTACGATTGGGGAACTGAGCATCAGAACCTATGTTATAAGACAACATAATGCAAAAGAGAGTATGCGACCAGTACTTTGAATATACTGGTATGCGAGATAAGGGTTAGCTGATATATAATTATAATGGTACTAAACATGAATGCATGAACATGTAAATTGAAAGCAAGACCAAGTAAATCATGTGCTGAAATAATCTGTAAAACAGATTAACTGAATAACTGATAGACTGGACACTTGTTCATGCAAACCTGAACTGGTATAGTCTGAATACTGAAATGACACTATTGGAGCTAACTATAACCGATATACCCCAATCTGAGCAAAATCAGGGTTCAACTAGTAATCCAAGCTGGGTGAGTGTTACTACCTTATTAAGGGTACCAACACTGGCGCATAGATCCACTAATCTTAATCCCAAAGGAGAAGGGTGCCATGCCTCTACTGATGAGGGATCCCTCAAAATATATGGTGGCGCCATAGGTCTAGAACTTAAGAACTGCTACTAACGACTCATACCTAACTAACGGGGGAGTAGTCATCCTACATTACTCATTGCTAAGTATTACTCCCAATTGAATGACACTGGTGTTATTATTCTTGTAACATAATCTGGTATGGACAAGTGCTCATTATTGTAATGTCATGAATTTAACAATACAAGCATGGTATGGATGTCTTGTAACCTAAAAACTGTGACATGCGTGAACATCTAGGTATCGAGTGTTATTTATTGCAAACTAGTCTTGGCAAATATTGAACAACCCATGGTATGGAAAAATCATGAATAACAACCCATATTTTAATAACCAATCACAATATAGATATTTTCATTATCAAACATATGAAAACACAATTATCATGAGGGAATATATTTTCATAGTTTAGAATAAAAATAATTAAGAGAACATTCATAAAGTTTATGAATAACTTTAAACCCCATAAGAGGAGAAAAGTTTTACACTTGATTAGAGAGAGATTTCTTGAGATTCAATGGGTGAAAGGGATCCACTGATGAATATCCCACATACCTGGTAGTAAGAGTCTTGATTCGTTGGAGTTGATATTTCTATTGAGAAACCCTAGTCTGCTTGAGGAAGATGAAAAAATTGCCTTTTTGATCTCTTTTGGGTGGAATACGGTTAATTGATGAATTTGGGGCTTTTGGGTCTTTTTACCACCCCTTGGGAAGCCAAAATGACATGGATTTATCTTTTAAGAGAGTGGAAAAAGACATAGCAGTCCCTGGAAAAAGGTGCAGAAAAACACACTTTCAATCGTTACGACTCACTTTACGGTTGATTATGAGTCATGGTTTGAGTCGTAATCTGGGATCCTAGGTTCACTCTATTTTGAGTATGACTCTCCACTTAACGATTCGTTATGACTGACTATGAGTCATTGGGTGAAGTCATAGTCAAAAGCTGGGTCCTTGGATCATACACTGGTCAGGATACGAGTCCACATTGTGACTTATAAGGTCTGAATATGAGTCATAGGTTGGACTCGTAACCACTGAAAAGAATTCTTGGCTGAACACTGTTAAAACTATGAGTCCCTCCCAATGACTCGTAATGTCTGATTATGAATTATGGAGTGGAGTCGTGGTCACTGGGTTAAAACCTGGGACCCTTACTAAAGTGACTACGAATCATCGTGTGAGCCATGATTACTGGAAGCTGATAGACTCTTGGAGTAGAAATTTCCATAACTTTTTTCCATGACATCAGATCGAAGCGAGACATAAAGCGTAGGAAAACTAACTTCAAGGGCTATCATTTGAGAGGTCTAATGCTTAAAAATTAGGAGTATTACAAATATTGTCATAGGAAAATCAAAGGAGTAGCTAGATAAAGCATGGAGAGTTATATTTTTCTTCTTGCACTAAATTAAAAAGTGAACATAATTTTCAAGTGAACAATTTAGTCAAATTAGGTATTCTTTTTCTAATAGAATCAGAAAATTGCAAACAAAATTTCAAATAAGTTATCCAAGATTAAACCAAAAAGAAAAGGCTCAGTAAGATACGTATGTATTCATTATCATAAGCCAAGGACACATTATTAGTACAGTACAATAATTTAGATGCCTTTTATGTATATTTAGTATAAGCAATGATAAACTTTAAGAAGATATGTGGATATTTATTTTAATTAAATTGATGCAAGTGCAGGAATAAAAAAATTGCAAATATTGAAATTTTTTGAGTGATCATAATAATATTGAAAATATGGCTATAAAATAGCTTGGTACCTCACGAAAGTGAATAATAAAAATAGTTTCAATGATATCTTTTAGGATGCAACAAAGAGTAACTCTAATTATACCACAAAAATAGGAGATGAAAAATTCTTCACTGATGATAAAGTTAAATAATAATAGTTAGCGATGTTGAGGTGAAAAATGCGAGAGAAATAAAAAGATTGAAATCAAATAAAAAGATTGTCTCAATTTCACACATATTTTTGGGTACTCAAGACTTCCCCACTTATGTGCACACCATAATCTAGCTACTAAACACCACATAATTACAAAGTATGAAAATATGTAAGCATTAAAATTAATGATTCAGGCCCACTCTACATCATGCATTCGATGGCCTCTTTTACAGAATCAAAGCATGGATTCATAGCACCTACCGGATACATGATATAACAGGGATGAAAGAATGTTGTTGGAGAGATCACAATATTGGCCAGATTTAGGTCCAATAATAGAGTAAGATTTAAAAAGGGAGTGTAAGGAAAATAGGGGAAATCAGCTGGTTATCAAGCTGAAGTGACCGCGGTCATAGACACGTGGGTGATCATGATCGCGGCCTAGGGCCTACGATCGCGGTAACTAAGGGCATTTCTACACCCCTATTTTCCCCTATTTAGCTCACCTCATGATTTGAAAGATTTTCCCCTGTTCAATTTTAAATCCAACAAATTTAAAATTCCCCCTCTTTTAGCTCATCTAATGCACTCTTTAGTGCCATAAATACAGGAGTTATTAAAATGCAAAAATTAAAATCTATGATATAAGATCATAAATAAAGTATACGAGCCCTTTTCATGGCATTTGTGGGTTGCCTCCCACATAGTGCCTTAGTTATCATCGGGGCATAGCATCTTCTTTATTTTTTTCTTATGGTGGGTCCTCAAGTCCCCTTTCTCTCACCTTCTCAAGCTCAACACCAACATCAACCATGGATATCACTTGAAGTTCTGTAGTTTGTTTCCTTGTCTTGTAAACTTTAAAAGAGAACTTATCCTCATACACTCTAAACTTTATTTCCCCCATTTTTAAGTCAATAATGGCACTTTCGGTGGCTAAGAACGACGACCAAGAATGATGGGTACCTTTTGTTATATTTCACAATCTAAAACAACAAAGTCTTCCAAAAGTATAAATTTGTCCACTTTACCTAGGACATCAAACAAAATTCCAACCGGCCTCTTGATTGACCGATCCACCATTAAGAGTCTCATAGATGTCATGGTTGGGGAATCCAATCCAAAATTCTTATAGATGAGAAAGGGAATGAGGTTGATACTTGAACCAAGGTCGCAAAGAGCTTTCACAAACATATGTATTCCGATGGTACAAGGAATAGTGAAAGCTTCGGGGTCATCTTTCTTCTCCGCAAACTTGCTACTCATGATAGCACTACAACCATGGGTAACTTCAATGGTGTCACCTTCAATGAGCTTCTTTTTGGACATAAACTTTTTCATTAGCTTAGCATATCCCGGGATCTCTTAGATCGCCTCAAGTAATGGGATATTGACCAAGAGATTGCTAAACTTCACTATAAACTTCTTGATTTTGTCACCCTCTTCTTTTCTATGCATTCTTTCAATAAATAGGGGAGGGACTTGGATTGTAGGCCTTAATTCATTTTGCATCTTTTCAACCTCAATTACTTCCTCATCAACTTCCATAGGCTTTTTTTTGTCTTCTTCTTCTTGATTTTGAGGTAAAACCTCCTTTAGCTTAGACTTAGGAATCTCTCTACTAAAGTCTTTTTTTAGGTGTTCATCAAGTGTCTTCCCACTCCTTGTGACTATTTCTAAGACTTAAACGTCATTCTTTGGATTTGTAGTAGTGTCACTAGAAAGACCACCTCTAGACCTAGCATTTATTTGAGTAGAGATTTGCCCAATTTGGGTCTCCAACTGCTTGATAGAGATGGAGTGAGACACAATAGTTTAGGAGAGTTGTGGTAAATCTCCTTTAATTTCATGGATCATCTTGTCCGTTCCTTCTACCTTTAGCAAAAATTTTTCCAAAACATCCTTAATTTTGTTCTTGTCAAAGTCTGTAGAACACCCAATCATGGGGAGGTACATAGCAGTCATAATCATGATCTATATCTCTCCAATCCCTATCATGATCATAATCTATCCAACCTTGATTCCCACATTTCTTTGATAGGCGGGGTGGGAACCCCCCGAGTAGTTTTCCAAGTATCAGATTTCCCTATCTAATTTATTAGCCTCCTTATCATACACATAGGCTTTTAATGTCACGTTATTCACCTCTTTATGGGAGCACCCATCTTATGTTTTGTCAACAGCTCTAGTTGCATCATCATCTTTGCCATATTCTTCTTTTGTTCTTTATCTTGTTTACTTTGCTCCTTGTCAACAAAGGGTGTAGTGGGAGAATTATTTGGAACCTAGGAAACTCGGGTATGCCATCCCTAGTTTCGCTTGGTCATCTCTTCAAGCAAATTTATTACCACATAATAATGCAACTTCATAAGAGATCCCCCGCCGCATTGTCCACCAGGGTTTTGTTGAGTGGGTCAGGAGCACGGTAGAATATTTGGAGAAACATATTCTCCGGGACCTCGTGGTTTGGACATTGTGTTAGTTTCCCATTGAATCTTTCCTACACTTCATACAAAGGCTCTTTATTAAATTACCTAAAGTTGATGATCTCATCCCTTAATTAGAGCATTGCGAATGATGGGAAATACCAATCAAGAAAAACCATGGTGAGGTCATCCAATGAAGTGATAGACCCGACTGGAAGATATCAAATCCATAATATTATCTCTCCCATGAGAGAAAATGGGAAGAGACAAAGCCAGATGGATTCTTGGGTTATGTGTGCAATATCAAAGGGTCCACACACCTCTATAAAATTCTTTAAATGAATGTTGGGGTCCTCATATGCTTGCCCCCCAAAAATTCCCTTTATTTGCAATATGTGCAACATGATACTTGTGACATAAAAGACACTGTTCCCATGATTTGGTGCGATACGGATAGCACTTGAATAGCGAACGTCATTGAGTTTCCACTCATCCTTAAGAGGGGCATCAAAGGGACTCATGTGACTAGCATTGTCACTTATTGTTCTGTTTACTCTACAATCACCTACAAAATCAAAAACAACAAAAAAGTAAATCAAAACCCCTCCAAGTATACCTAAATAAAAATCACACCGCACAAGTGAAATCTAGATTCCACTCCCCGGCAATGGTTCTATTTTTATAACGATCAACTTACTCCTAAATTTGAGCGGTAAGGAGATCATTATCAATAAAGAAACTCTCATTGGGTTTGAATCCCCAAGGAGTGAAATTTAAACTTCAAGTCCTATGAGTTCTCTAGTTACTAAAAGGGATACCCAAAGTGAATTCAAAGAGAAACATGTAATGTAAAGTGGGGGGTTTAGTTAAGATTTTGGTTGTATCAATCTTGGGTCACACTTCTAGCCAAAACAACACTTTTGAGTTAATGTAAAAGTTGAAGAAAATCTTGGGATTATGTCTACCTAAAGGCAACGGGTACGTGGGATCATGGTAGTTTAGCATGAAACCTAGTTGTTGAATGCAAGATAGGCTAGGTCGAAAGTCTTTGTGGTTAGTTTGTCAACCAAACCTCAAAGATTTCACCCATTGGCTCTTTCGAGCACCTAACATGTGTGTCCGTGATAATCACCCAAAACCTCATTCGGGCACCCTTATTTCTAAAAAAAATGCCCTTGACATACCTACCCTCCATTTACACTTATTTATAAGATTCCAAAAGTTAGTAAATCAGATGCTCAATTGTCCACCATTGCCTTGTCCCCTAATAAACCTTTTTCAAGGATGCCTTGGGTTCCCTAAGGTTCACCGTCATTTCTCTTTCAAGGATGATGAAGGTTTTCAAGAGTTTGGGATTTTCACCCATCAAACCCAGTTGGAAATTTAGGGTTTTCTCCCACAAAGTCTAACCATTAAGCTCAATCAATGGGGGAATCCATAATCATCAACTAGAAATCATGAAAACCCATCAACACCAATAACACTTTAGTTCAACATAACCCAAGACTAAAATAATTAGCAACTTATGAAGAAAGTAGAGAAAGATATACCATCATATGGATTGTTTAGTGCTTTCATCCTTAACAAATACTAAAATTTCAAATCTCTAAAATTAATTACAAAGCTTTCCCAATTTAGGATTTTTGTTTTAAATTCAAAAGTGTCAAGTTGTAAGTAATGCCCAAAGAAGAACGGGTTTTAAACTATAAAGGGATTTGGATTCGGCCAAGTGAATTGATAGAAATACCCTGGGAAACATTCTTACTTAACAGCAATCGCATGAAATTGTCTGCGATCGCAGCCAATGCAACATGGTAATGCTTTTGCGATCGCATCCTCTTAACATTTTTTGATTGATCGCTACTGTGGCCTACAGACCGAGATCACGGTAACTAAGGCTATTCAATTGCACTTCTGACCTTTCTTTGATCTATTTCAACTCAAATCCATATCTTTCTCTCATCTAGCTTATATACCTGCAAAATTTGGAGTTTAGTGCATTTAATTACCAACGTTTCTCATTGATATCTTCTAATCATAGTAGTGTGCAAAATTAGCAAGTGCAAATGATTGGTACAATCACCACTCATCAAGACAAAAAGTAGGTCCCACACCCACATTCCATTTTCTTAACTTTCTGACTAATAGGATGAAATGAGCCCGAGTATCTTGGGACCCAAATCAAGAATCCTTCCACCCTAAAATTGATATTTCGGAGATACTTGATTAGTTGAAATTTGTATTTGAGGTCCTTTGACTGAATATTTTGTTCGATGGCCATTTGGAACCAACAAAGACTTTAAAATAGAGAATTGACTCTACAAACTAAATGAATAGCTCGGTAACTAAATTGTTAGTCCCAACAAGTCATAAATGGCTTGGGGAAACTATAGGAAAGCTCTAATTATGAAAATAAGCAGAAATATGGAAAATGACAAATAGGGTCATTACAATAACCACTACTAAATAGAACTTTCATCCGCATAAGTTAAGGATTATGATATACCTAAAGTCTCATATAGGTGAGGATACCAAGTCCGCATCTCACTCTCTATCCCTGATAATGCTTAACTTAAATGTCAAATTAAGTGCAAGGCGGTCGCCATCAATATATTTACCCAACATTGGAGTCGGGGTCGAATCCACGAGGAACAATGTAAGTGGCGATCAAATTAATTCAGAATAATAAATACAAGTTAAATTCAAACCAATAGTACAAAAAGATAAAAATGAGGGAGATAGGTGTCTACACTAATGTTTCTTTTTGGATTTTTCTAGTATAAATTTAGAGTTACGAATAATTAGAGTTTAAACAATTATACACGGATCTTGGGATTATATGTTACTAAGAGAAGTGATATGTGGATGCTAAAGGTTAACTTCATTATTAGTAGAACAAGTGTGGGTAGGTTTGACTATGAGTTTTGATGCTAGTCTTTCAACAAAACACCAAAATTTCACCCGCCATTCTTTCGAATACCTAACGGGTGTGTTCAACAATTGGTAACCACAATCTCAATCTAGGCATCCCTATTTCTAGGATAATGCCCATGGCCTAGTTAACTTCACAATCACACATATTTCTAAGATAGTGAAAATTTAGCAGACTACGCATATGATTGTCTATCATTTCTTTGGTCTCCATATCCCTCTTTTAAGGTTGATGTGGATTCCTAAAGTTCACCTAATACCCTTCTTTTGAAGATTGCCTTGAGCTTTCTAGAATTCAGATCTTTCATACATCAAACCCATATGGGTATTTGGGGTTTTAATCCATAAATCTCGACCAAGTTAGCATAACAATGATAAAACCCATAAACATGAATTACCAAATAGAAGCTTTTAATAACCAACTGCACACACTATTAACCCCTATTCACACATAAATCCAAGAGAGAGATCTAGCTACACATAAGATAAATAAGCATAGATATACCCAAAATCTCCGTTGAAATGACTTGTTGAAGATTAAGTGAATGTTACTTCAAACTAGGCACTCCCACAAATCAACAATTAAAGTGAGCTAATCCTCCAATTAGAAAGTCTCCAATGTATTCTTCACCCAAAATTTATATAATATTTTATTCTCCAAATATGGAGGCTATGAACTCTAGAACTAAACCTAAAAATTGGGGAAGATGGAATATGATAAATGATTCTAGGGTTTGAGTCTTTTTGTCAAAATTTAGATCAGCTATATGCATTTCCAAGTTTTTCCTTAGGCTGAACTCTTCCCCTAAGCTGCGATCGCACAAGCTTGGCCACGACCGTAGTTGATTAACCCTGGTTGACTACCGTGATCGTGGTCAGCAGACCATAACTGTAGTAACTGAGGACCTTCTGCTCCAAGCTTTTAGCTGCACTTTGTTTCTCTTTTTTTTTATCATTTTAAGCTCCAATCCAAATATTTCTATCCCCTCAACCCTATGCCTACAAAGAGTAGATATTAGTGCATTTAATCACAATTATGTCTTATTTATTCATTCAAAATAAGGTAATGTGGATGAATATTAAGTATGAATAAGTGGTAAAATCACCACTCATCAACACCTCTAACTTAAAGCTATTTATTGTCCTCAAGGAACACATTTTCTTGTTATAAGACACAATTATTTATGCCCAAACTTTATTCCTTAAAGATCACAATGACCTCAACTTTAGTCATCACCATAGGTAGCTCATTGCACATTTTTTAGGCTAGTTTTACTACACCCCTCATTATAAAATTGCAATATCTAAGGATGCATAAGTCTTTTAAAGAGCAACCAATAAAAAAGAACTAATACTCTAGAATTGGCTTCTTTTTAACCACAACTACACTATACTACATTTGCCTCATTGTTTGGGAGGTGACACAATCACCCACCTCAACTTGTTCATATGTCAACCTCACAAAAAAATGAATTCCACACACCAAACAACCAAATATGCGACAAGGATTTTTAATTGAAAAACTCTCTTCCGCACAAAACAAATCTCTATGCAACATGTGTCATACCATAGGCTTGCCTCTATTTTCAATTACCACTACAATAAAAGTAAATGGTTGGAGATCTCGAAGGACTTTCTAAGCTTGTAATGTAGGTTTGGGTTAGGGTAGGATATCATTCGGGAACAACACGGCTACACCCTTCCTTGAACATCTACATCACACTTTTCAATCCTCCTATTTCACTATGGTCCACTCTTTTTTGTTTTCTCTCTTTTTGTATGCCTATATTTTGCTTCCTTTGTTCACCACTTTTCTTTCATTTATTTTTATTGTAACCTGTTACTTTGTCGGATCCTCTATTTTTCTATTCATTTGGTTTCTATACTAAGGCAACTAGTCATTTCACTTACAACTTCATGGCCCAAAACTTACTTTCGTCAATCTTTACCACCCCCAGCTTAGGATTTTATCCTAAATTACATTTTCAAGTTCATAGAGGGTATGGTTCAAAAGAGGGATCAAAAGAATAGTTCACGGTTTGTAATGAGTTTGCCAACAAAAGGGTCCAGAGGCTCAAAGTTGGAAACTAGGGATTACAATTATGCATGGGTAAGATTTTTAGGCTAGAATGGGTTCCAAAATCACAAAGATAGCCTAAGATCATTTGTCCAACCAAATGTAATCAAAATTATCTTTGAAAGACTAATGGGGCAAGTTCTAGATAACACAAGTATATAAGAGATAAATGCGAAGAGCTCACCACACATGGCATGCAAAAACTTTCCAAGGGGATTAAATGTCCCTCCCGCTATAGACAATTTTAGAGTATCTATTTCTATTCACAAGTCAAAAATTTATGGAGCCACAAAAAAAGAAAAAGTTTTGTTACAAAATTGCTCACATCCATGCCCTTGATTTTATTTTGAAAAAAAAAATTTGGACGGAGGGGGTTGTTCATTTTGCATTAGCAGCACACATAATTTGCTAAATTATGGCAACAACCAAATTTTTATCCTCACATTTTGGATCAAAATGGGCAAACCACCCATATGGCTACTCAGACTACGCCAATGGTGTATAATGTGATCCCAAATTTTGCACTTTACAATGCTACAGGTACTTAGACTTCCCTTGCATTCATGACATTTATGCTATGGGTACTAAGAATTCTCTTGCACTTATGCCCCAAAACACAAACACGATGCTTTACCTTTAAGAATGTCGTCACTCAATTCATCATAGGGCAATGCTTTTCATGCATCATAAAAATCAAAATAAAAGCTAGAGTAAAAAGAGAAAAACTAATACTAGAAGAAAAACATGCTAATCCATAAAATGTGGGCACCATAAAGGTACCCAAAAATGTAGCATGTCAAAACCAAATAAAAATAGTATCTGAATGTCATCCCAAAACAACATAAAAAGAAATACCCATTATCACATCACCAAAATAATATAGATCCTGGGGTACCCCTAACTAAAAGGAATGTCGTTTCCTCACTGCATGTGCAAATAAAGAAAGTGTAAGAGGGGTCTCTCTGTATCTGCATCAAGGGTTGTCTTCTCTCACTGACTCGGCATCACCACCACCATCATCATCAGCTGACCAATCTGCAGGGGCCTCATCCTCACTATCCAACCTCGGTTAAGGTTGTCAATGGTTAGGTTTGGATAATGTTCAACTTACACGTCAACTTTAAGTGCAAGGCAGTCATCATCAATATATTTACCCAACTTTGGAGTCAGGGTCGAATTCACAAAGAATGATGTGAGTTGTGATCAAATTAATTCAGAATAATAGATACAAGTTAAATTTAAATCAATAGTACAAAAAGATAAAAATGAGGGAGAAAGGTGTCTACACTAATGTTTCTTTTTGGGGGTTTCTAGTATAAATTTAGGGTTATGAATAATTAGAGTTTAAGCAATTAGGAACGGATCTTGGGATTATGTGTTACTAAGGGAAGTGATATATGGATGCTAATGGTTAACTTCATTATTATTAGAACATATGGGGGTAGGTTTGGTTATGAGTTTTGATGTTAGTCTTTCAACAGAACACCAAACTTTAACCTGTTGATTCTTTCGAATACCTAACGGGTCTATTCAAAAATTGGTAACCACAACCTCAATCTAGGCATCCCTATTTCTAGGATAACATCCATGGTCTAGTTAACTTCACAATCACCCTTATTTCTACGATAGTAAAACTTTAGCAAACTATACACATAATAATCAATCATTGCTTTGGTCTCCATATCCCTCTTTCAAGGATGATGTGGATTCCTAAAGTTCACCCAAAATCATTCTTTAGAAGATATAGTTGAGCTTTCTAGAATTTGGAGCTTTCACTCATCAAACCCATATGAGTATTTGAGGTTTTCACCCACAAATCCCAACCAAGTTAGCATGGCAATGATAAAACCCATAAATATGAACTACCAAATAGAAGCTATCAATACTTAAAGATGCCTTTTACCCTCTTCCACAGCTTTCAAAAAAACTTATCTCTCTTCTTCTCTCTCTTCACCATCTTCTCATGCAAGTCCCTATATGAAGTAGCTAAGGATAAATAGGTTCTCTCCAGACTGGTTACTATGGCATCATGCTTCTATTATCTGAATAGAGATGTCATTGAAAGTAGTGGCTGATGAGGGTGTACAAGAGTATGTGTCCTCTTGGAATGATTTTCCCGTGTCTATCTTTCTCTTCCTATTCTGACCTGGGGCATCCTCACTTCAGAATTTAAGTGGGCAGATGAGGGAGCTGGGACGTGCCTAGGTGTCTGCAGCATGGTCCTCTACTTCTACCCTTTTACATAAATTAGTAATAAAGGAAGGAAAGAGAATATGTATACCTCCATGTTTCTTGAAGTACCGCTACTCTGAAATCACAATCTCTCCCATATTTAAAGCACTTCCATATAGGATACAAGCCACCATATGAGCTTGTGGGTCTTTGACAATGGGCATATGAGTGGATGGAAAGACTCTACTACAGATGACGTTCAGCCACAACCTTGCTTTAGCCTTAAATTCATTTATTAGAATATCTCTTTGGGTGGATGCCCAGATAACTACTTTTCCAGGACATAAGATATTAGCCATCCAGGTCCCTGGATCACATGCCTTGCCATGAAATTGCCCCAGGTTATCATCTGGAGCCCCTACACCGCATTAATCTACTCTACTCCAAAGTTTAATTGCTTACCCCAAATTGTCATCACTGGGTTTGTGAGAGAAATTATGCAGAGGTTTACGTATAACTCACGTAACCACTACTCATTAGCATAGAATGGTTTTGGGACAATGCATATCCATCGGATCGCAGTGAGTCTGGTATGGAATTCTGGGAGCTACTCCTCCACCTTGTCTAAGATAATACCCCTTTCAAGGAGTAGATTTGTCCTGTGGAAATCCTCATAGTATAGGTGTTGGCATTATGTGGCCATGAATCTGATGTCGTCAAATCTTTTATACCAAAAACATGCTAGATCACATTGATAAGCTCAAGTGGTAGTGTTATGAAATGTTTTGGGGAATCAAAAGATGTGGAAAAATTTTGATGTCTGCTAAAAATTGCCCTTAGGCATGGCGACTGCGGAGCATTGACCGCAACTGTGGTGTCGCTATCGTATTCATTGGGACTGTAATCCCAGTACCTGAGACTAGACATGCCAGTTTCTACACTTTAGTCCTAACATAATTTTAACCCCAATTTTTGTTTTAACTAGGCATTACAACATTATAAACAATGAATTAAAGCCTAGAATATGTAATTATAGCCCCCAAACTTGAAAGAATTTAAATTAAATTCTTTAGGGCATTAAATCAAACACATAGTGTACACGATCACTTTGGCCATTTAAAGCTTAAGTTTGGGTACTCAAGACCTCCCCATTAGCGTGTACACCAACTACAACAGCTAACCACAACAATAATCACTACTAAGCATATATTTAGCAATGAAAATACTATTTTAGGCCTTTCTCTATACTATGAGTTCTAAGTATGCAATTATATTAAAACCAAGGAAATTGAGACAAATTACCAAATTAGATGACGTAAGGAATGATTTGGATCTTAGATCAGCCACACAAAGCAAAAATTTGGAGAGAATTTGAGTAAATGTGAAAAAGAGGCTTGTGGGAAAAAGGCATTCAGATAGTCTCTTTTAATCTATCTTTACCATGATTATGGTATATGTTTTGAGATCATAGACATGTATCCTCCGCAATCATGGTGGCACGGACCACTATCAAAGTAATTGAGACCCAAAAACTGGGTCTCCTTCACTTCTCGTTCAGTCCAAATTGCCAATTTCACATGTTTCTTTTTCAAATTCAATCAAAATTCCTCTTAGCACCATTTTATGGATTGTGCAAGCAACAAAACAAAACAAAAATGAAATCTACTCTAACAACCATAAATCAAAAGGATACTGGCCACTTTTTGTGGCTTGATGAGTTGCCTCCTATCTAGTGCTTAGTTTAACATCGTGGCATGACGCCTTCACCACTTTCTTTTATGTTTTCATTTAGAAAATTTAAATCTCTATATCAACTTTCGTTCAATATGTAATGAGCGGAAAAGGGACATAAGAGTCAAATATTCCATTTTAAAACTTGGAATATGTAAGGACATGGCGAGCAAGCTTCGATCTAGCCATTTTGAAGACTTGAACCTTTTACCCAATTTGATATCAAATTTCCAAATTGGTTCTTTAGGAAAAGGTAAGGACATCAATAAGCCATTCCTTGTACATTAGAAGTTGAGTTCCTTAGCCATTAATGGGTGGGGTTCCATATTCTCCTTTGGAATGGCAAACTACAAAATATAAGAATCGGACTCCTTCTCCCCATGATCCACCAATTTCCTAGGTAAATGGATTCACATCACATCCTCCAAGCACAATAAGTGGTTTGAATGAGGTCCAACCCCTAATTTTGGAATTGTTTTCTCTAAAGCATCTTTACCCCAGAATGAGCTAGAGTCATCATAAGAGATTTCTGTTGATTCATCTTGTGACAATAGCACCATTCCTTTTATTTTGGCTTTTTCTTCCTTATTTGATTCAGTAGATTGGGAAGTCACCAAAGAGTCTGTGCTACCAAGCTCATTATCATAGCTTGGTTTCTCTTCTTGATGAACCTCCTCTTGAAGGAAAGTAAAATTAGTGGTGGTTTCAAGCTCTTCTTCTCTGCTTATTTTTTCTGTTTTGACACTTGTCCTTCTTAATGCCTCTTAATGCATGTCTTCTAGATTCCCTTCGTTGTATCCAACTGATCCAAAATACCTAGTAGCCTTGTGTCAAAGCTATTGGACTCAGTATGTTGCTCTTCCTTCTTCTAATCATAGGACCTATCAAGCTTATAAGAGGAACTAGCAACCCGGTTAGCATAATATGGGGGAGGGGCATTTGGATAGTCAATCCAATGTCCTTCTCAATCACTACATAGAGAACATCTATACTCCCTATAGGATTGAGATGGTGGATCCATCTCTCTCCAAGAAGCATAGTTATAATCTCTCCTGAAGTGTGGTCCATCATAAATTAGACATAAGTCATCACGATAGGATTTCCAGCTACCAACATTATACTTATTGGAAGATGCCATAGAGAAAAGTAAAATAAAATAAAAATCTACCTACAAAAGAAAATCACAAACAAATATATACAATCTTGAATTCAAGAAAGTAAGCCATAATTCCAAACTAACTTAGTATGCCAAATTGTTCCCTAGCAACGGTGCCATTTTTTGATAACGTTCAACTTACATGTCAACTTTAAGTGCAACACAGTCATCGTCAATATATTTACCCAACTTTGGAGTCAGGGTCGAATCCACGAGAAACAATGTGAGTTGCGATCAAATTAATTTGGAATAATAGATACAAGGTAAATTCAAAACAATAGTACAAAAATACAAAAATGAGGGAGATATGTGTCTACACTAATGTTTCTTTTTGGGGTTTTCTAGTATAAATTTGGGGTTACAAATAATTATAGTTTAAGAAATTAGGAAAGGATCTTGGGATTTATGTTACTAAGGGAAGTGATATGTGGATGCTAATCGTTAACTTCATTATTATTAGAACAAGTGTGGGTAGGTTTGGTTATGAGTTTTGATGCTAGTATTTCAATAAAACACCAAACTTTAACCCGTTGATTCTTTCGAATACCTAACGGGTGTGTTCAATAATTGGTAACCACAACCTCAATCTAGGCATCCCTATTTCTAAGATAATGTCCATGGTATAGTTAACTTCAAAATCACCCTTATTTCTAAGATAGTAAAAATTTAGCAAACTACACACATAATTGTCAATCATTGCTTTGGTCTCCATATCCCTCTTTCAAGGATGATGTGGATTCCTAAAGTTCCCCCAAAGTCCTTCTTTAGAAGATGTACTTGAGCTTTCTAAATTTTGGAGATTTTACTCATCAAACCCATATGAGTATTTGGGGTTTTCACCCAAAAATCCCAAAAAAGTTAGCATGGCAATGATAATACCCATAAATATGAACTACCAAATAGAAGCTATCAATAACAAACTACACACACTATTAATCCCTATTAACACATAACCCCAAGAGGGAGATCTAACTACACATAAGATAAATAAGCATAGTTATACCCAAAATCTCCATTGAAATAACTAGTTAAAGTTTAACTGAATGTTACTTCAAACTTAGCACTCATACAAATCAACAATAAAAATGAGATAATCCACCACTTGGAATGTGTCCAATGTATTCTTTACCCAAAATTTACACAATAGTTTATTCTCCAAGTATAGAGGCTATAAACTCTAGAGCAAAACCTAAAAATTGGGAAAGATGGAATATGATGAATGATTCTAGGTTTTGAGTCTTTTTGTCAAAATTTGGATCAGCCACGTGCATTTCCAAATTTTTTGTTGGGTTGAATTCTTTAGCTAAGCCGCAATAGCACCAGCTTGGTCGCAACCACGGTGGACTTATGTGACCGTGGTTGATTGACCCAGCTTGACTGCTGCGATCGCGATCAGCAGAACATAATTATGGTAACTGAGGCCCTTCTACTCTAAGTCTTCCGTTGCACTTTCTTGCTCCCTTTTTTATCATTTTAAGCTCCAATCCACATCTTTCTATCCCCTCAATTCTATGACTGCAAAGAGTAGATATTAGTGCATTTAATCATAATAATGTCTCGTTTATTCATTTAAAACAAGGTAATGTTCACAAATATTGAGTAAGAATGAGTGGTAAAATCACCACTCATCAATCCCCAAAGTAACCTCTTCTACTGGATGGTGCCTCCACTAAATCTTAACTACATGAATCTCTCTAGTGCGCAACCACCTGGGAACACTCACCAAAATAAGTACAGGCTCCTCTGTGAAGATCAACTGTTTATCCAATTGGACTTAGTCCTATTTAAGCACATGGGAGAGATTAGGAATGTATTGCTGCAACATAGAAACATAGAAAACCAGATGGACAATAATAAAATTTAGAGGTAAGGATAACTCATAAGACATCTCACCAACTGTGCAAAAAAATTTCAAAAGGTCCAAAATATATGGGGCTGAGCTTGACCTTTCTCCTAAACATCATCACATCCTTCATGGGTGACACTCGGAGGAATAACCAATTACAAATTTCAAATCTCAAGGCATGAAGCCTACAGTCTGCATAGGCCTTCTGCCTACTCTGAGCTGCTCTTAACCTATCCTGAATCACACTGACTCTATCTAATGACTCTTAAAGAAAATAAGTGCCACAGGGTTTAACCTTATAGGTCTCAAACCATCCAATCTAGAAATGACATCCTACCACACAAAGCCTCAAAAGGCACCATCTCAATACTCGAATGGTAACTATTATTATATGAAAACTCTGCCAAGGCTATCACATGATCAAAGTATATCTTCAAAAACCTGAATAGTATGCTTATAATGTTCATCGATCTGAGGATAGAAGACTATACTGAGATGTACCTGAATACCTAAATCTTTCTAAAAACCTCTCTAAAAGCTAGAAGATCTAAAATAATAGATAGGGGTGTCTAGAAGTGAACACAGAATCCTAGTCTTAAATAATATATATGGGAACACCATGCAAATATAATATCTCATGCACATAGATATAGGCCAACCTCTCAGCATTGGAGGATATCCGAATAAGGATGAAATATACTGACTTGGTCAAATAGTCCACAATGACCCAAATACCATTCGAACTGTGGGTGGTTTGAGGTAACTCACTAACAAAATCCATGGTAATCTACTCCCACCTCCACTCGGGAATGTTCAATAACTAAATCAAACCACCTGATCGCTAATGCTAGACCTCACCTACCGATATCAAAGTCAATGAGCT
>NC_061115.1:31738941-31760128 GCF_002878395.1 Capsicum annuum
GATCGCTAATGCTAGACCTCACCTACCGATATCAAAGTCAATGAGCTATAAAGTCAACCACATCTCTCTTCCTACCACTCTACTAATAGTGTTATGTCAAATCTCTATACATCTTAGATGTACCCAAAATCAACTGAATCAACTCGTCCATCCTTGGAACACAAATACGGCTATCAAATCTCAAAACACCCTTAGAATATATGGTGAACCTCTTAGATTCACCTCCAACACCTGATCATGAAGGAAGAAAAGCTTACTATCCTCAAATTGATAATCTCAAATCTACTAAAAATGTGAAGACCTCACCTCAACACTAGCAAAAATCCTCCTAGGGTATGAATATCTAGTGAACCATCAAGTTAGCTAGGGAGTGAATATCCCATGACAATGGCCCCTGAGAAACTAAAATGCAAGTGAAACTACCCATACTCACTTCCTTCCAACTCAAGGCATCTGCTACTATATTCGCCTTGCCTGGATGATACAAGATGGAAATATCATAATACTTAAGCAACTCTATCCATCTATAATGCCTTATATTAAGCTCCCTCTAGGTCATAAGATGCTTAAGACTGTGATATTTAGTGAAAATCTCACAATGCACACTATAAAGATAATGCTTCCAAATCTTAAACACATAAATAGCTGCCGGTAACTCTAAATCATGAATGGGGTAGTTATGGACTCAAAATGATAACCATATCATCATTACCTAGTATAGTCAATAGACATAGTCCCTAGCATACTCAATAACATGATCACTAATATAGTCATTATCTGAATCAATGGTTTTATCAATATCACAATCAAGGGAAACTTTAATAGTATATTCAATAGCTTAATGCATATTCCCTAGCTCATCATTATCTTAAACAACCATTTATTCCTAACATAATCAATAGCTTATTCAAAGCATAATCAATAGCTTATTCATAGCATAATCAATAGTCATTACTCCCAATGTCAACCCATCATAATCATCAAGAACCAATACTTCTCAATATGACCATAATAATCATTTCCTAGATGGACACAGACGTATAAAATGTCTTTAATAACTAATACAAGTCTTGGCCTAAGGTACGTCGAAGAGCCCACTTCTAAATCCCCAAAATCCATGACCTAGCAATGTCTATCCCAGAATATACTAAGGTATCTAAATCCTCTATTAGATTTTGAACAAGCCATATCTAGCTCTAGGATAGCAATTCTTCCCAATAGAGAGCAACTAAGTCAATTCCATTAAGAACTAGGATAAGTTTCACCCTAAACTCAAGTGATGAAGGCAATTTTCTTATTGGTTGAGTGACTAATGGCAATTTTCTTATTGTTTGAGTGACTAAGGTATTTTCATGCTAATCAAGAGCCTAAAAGGTCAACTTCACCTAAGGTATGGTTTGCTAGGCTAAATAAGCCTTAACAATAGTATCCAAAATAGCCTGAATGGTCCACAAACCCATGTATTGCAATTTCTCACACCAATACCTAATATTGATCCCAAATCTAACATAATATCATAAATATACTATGAATTAGCTCAATCTAATAAGGAGTAAAACCTAGCCTACCTAGTCATCAAGAAAGCTTAAAAGATCCACCAAATCACTGCTTTTCCTTTCCGAGAAGCTTCTGCAAGATGTCAAACTTTAAAAATCACCTCCTACTTATCAATATGAGAATAATGCGACCCATATTGAACCATTGTACTTTCGTTCCAAAAATCACACTAAAATTCCATGCGGCTCTCACTTATGGAATTCACATTTTCAAAACTAACCAAATGTCCCCTCATGACCAAGGACTCATTACCCTATAAAATGGATGAAATTTAAGATATTTGGGGATAATATCAAGCCTCCCAAGTTTAGGGATTTTGAATAAGAAATGGGAAAATCTACCATGAAATGATAAATAAGATAACCGTGTAAACAAGTGTTAGCCAAGCTCCTAGATCAATCACGAGATTCAATCCCTAGCTTTTCCTCTCTTTTAGGGTTTTAGTCTCTAGAGAATGGGTGAGAAATAGGAAAAACCGGTTGAAAAGGGTCTATTTGTCTCATACCAGGTCCTCTAGTATCGCTATCGCAACATAAGTATCATTATTGTGATATATTGGGGCAACACTAAGGAATTGAAATCATGACATTTAGCCCTACAATCATGACATTTGTTACCCTGTTGAAGGGAATGGTGATCATGACCCAAAGGCTCGTTAATAGAGATGGACCAGATATAACTAAGATTAGGAATTTTCCATGTCTATACCAATCCCTTAAGATTCATCTGGGATCCCGTATATACAAACGAACTATGCAACTATATCAAATTAAACATTTTAGACTCAATGGCATAGTTGTAATTTTCATCTGAGGTCATTTAGGCAAAAAGTGGGTCCTACACCCATATTTTATTTTTTCTAAACTTTTTAATCAATAGGTCAAAATAAGTTCGGGTGTCTCGAGACCCAAACAAAGAATCCTCCTAGCCTAAAATAAATATTACAGAGTTGATGGAATAGTTGGAACTTTCATTTGAGGTTGTTTGACCAAAGTTTTTATCCGATGTCCATTTGGAACCAACGAGACATCAAAATAGAAAATTGGCTCTATAAACCAAACAAACTGCTCGATAACCAAATTGTCAGTCCAACAAGTTATAAATGACTTTGGTAAGCTCTAGGAAAGCTCTAGCAGTAAAAATAAGTGGAAATATACAAAATAACCTAAAGGTTCATTATATAGATCTCTCCAAGGGATGTTCCTAAGAGGAGTCATGGATATTGGTATTTGAATTTGTTGTATACGGGTTGATGAACCTCCCCATGGGTCCTACATTTGGAAGATTTAACTTTGTAGGTGTATACAGAGGTTGTGTGATGACCTCGTGCATCACATCATCATCTTCTTCATTGTACGTTATATATTATGCTTCTGTTTTGATTGTATTTCTATCTTTGACTTGCTATCCATCTGTTCTATCTTGATAAACTTGTATTTGATGTACGTGTATATTTATTCATTTTTCTCTACATGTATTCATTATATGTGTATATTAGAATTGCTAAGGGAGATGGTGTGGGCTACCGTTTGAGACATTTTCTAATCATAGGTGACATGCCCATATTTGTGTTTATATTCTTTATTTTCGACTTTACTTAGTCGGCCTATGATACCTACTGAGTACAACTGGATCGTACTTGTCTCTATTACACCCTTCTATTGCAAAAACAGGTTTAAGTATGCCATACAGATAGATGATTTAGGTGACTTTTATAGTATTTGAGGTAACGGACATCATATGCTTTAGGATTTAGCCTAATACCTCTTGCTATCTATTACATTTCTTATTTTGTATTTAGAGATAGAGTATTGATTCTTTTTAGACTATTATTGTATCTTTTGACATTCAAGATGTATTTAGTAGTTCTTATATTGTGACACCATATTTTAGGTTTTGGTTTGGTATCTTTGATTATATTTCCTCTATTATCATATTTATGTGGCATGTCTTTGATCTAGAAGACTTGTCTTGGGTGTTGGTATTAATTTTTCATGTTATATTAGTTTGGGTGATAGGCTTACTTATCTAGGCTTGCCGTGACAAGTGCTATATTGACTCTTACTTTTTAGGTAATGAAAAATTGGTATCAGAGCAGCCAATTTTATTAGTCTCAATAGTGTATGAATGAGGTGTCTAATAGAGTCTCGCAGATCAGTACATAAATGTCCTTATTTATCTTTGTGAGGCTATAAGATGTCTTTAGAAAACTTCTATTATTTTTGTAAACGTGTGGGTCCTTCCATACCTTACATTTTAAATCATATTTCACTCTTTCCTATATAAATGTACGTTATGATTCTCTATTTTTGTTTGCAGATGATCTAGTGGTACTAATATCTGCTTATGGTACTCCATTGACTCTTAGTGCATTCCTTTTGTGTCAACATCTGGTATAGTATTATTAGGTCAAAAGTTCAGACGTCATCTATGTTACCTACTCAGATCGGATCTCATTTAAGCAAATTTACTATGTCTCCCTTTATTATGAGTACAATTATATTTTTTTAGGATTAAAAAAAGTTTGAGAGATTCCTTCACTTGGGTCCTCCTAAGTTCAATGGTTTTCTTTGTGAGGATGCCTATGAGTTCTTGGTTAACTGTTATAAGAAGTTTCATAGCTTTGTTTTTCTTGAGTTGCATGAGGTTTCTTATACTACTTATCAATTGAGAGATACAACTTGAGATTGGTGGAGGTTGCTTGTTGGTTGCCAACCTCTCAATTCTTCTAAAATGACTTAGGATCTGTTATTGAGGCCTTTTTGGACAGGTTTGTGACTTTCAATTTGAGGGATCAAATAAGAGATGAGTTTGATCATGTGGAGGAAGGATCCATGACTGTTGTAGAGTATGAGGCACGTTTTAATTCCTTTTGTAGATATTTTTATGCTAGCATTGCCACCGAGTAAGAGAAGATTTAAAAGTTTGCAAAGAGGTTGAATGTTTTTCCTTAGCTGGTTGTGACTTAATTTGTAGTATATAGGGCATCATTTTAGAGTATTGTGGATCATGCTAGGATGACTTAGTCCATTCTTTGAGCATTTCAGGGAGGCACAAAAAAGGTGCATTATTTGGGTGAGTTTAAAGGTCACATCTCTTGAGGTAGAAATTATAGAGTCTTCCACGGGTATCATGGCATAATGCAGGCAACCTTGCAGGGTTCATGTAGTGGTTCTTCCAGTTTAGTATCTTCCTGCAAACTCTGAACACTGGAATGCCACTGCTGATCTGGAGCTCGTGCTTCTAAACCTATGGTGTAACATAAGAGAAAGCACCATAGTGTAAATGTGCCAGTACGTCTGAATGTAATGAGTATACGAGTGAGGTAGGCTAAATGCAAAGGATTATATTCATGAACAATACTAACTGATATGAATGTGAGAATAGACAATTGCATACGTAACTGTAACCGAACTCGTGGAGATACTGACTCTGAATACTGAAAACATTAGTGTACTAATACTGACATACTGGATAACTGAGTTTATTGATATTGATATGTAAATCACTAATAAGTGATGGATTTGATACTGTATTATTGGATACTAAGAGACTGATATTGCATTACTGATAAATGAATGATTGTTTCTGACAGTTTGGATTATGAAGAACTAGTCTGATTGACTGTATCTGACAGTCCTGAAAATGAGTACTGATAGCATTAGTGACTATATCTGATAGCCCTAATACTGATTACTGATAACATGAGTGACAGTATCAGACAATCCTGAATTTGATGGAACTATCTGAGTCCCGTACTGTATCTGAGTTGACTGTATCTGACAGTCCAGATATACTAAAATCTGAAGAACTATCTAAGTTCTTTTACTAAGACTGAGATTGAAACTATGGGAGGTAGTAGTTCAACCGACATACCCCGTATGTGCTATTATGGCTAAGCTGAGGTCCAATCTCTGCCCTGACTGGAAGGGTGTCAATACTGCGCCACTGGTAAGGATAACGTATGAGCAACCCTCATATAACAGGTAACTCTAGTGAGAATGGTGGGAACCCTCATATAATAGGTTAATCCACCTCATCCACCCTCATATACCAGGCTACGATGTCTCAACCTATGCTGGCTTTATAGTTCAGGAACGCAAAGATGACTGCTAAGAATCACACCCTCATATAACAGGTGAGTTCCCATCCTTCAGCTTACTAGGTGCTAAATCCTACTCATATCTGAAGAGACTGATCATAATTTACTAACTTTACATGGACTGAGTAACCGACTTCCGTTGACTGATGAAATAGTACTACTATCTGAGAATTTACTGAGATCATGAGATTTCTGGGGTTTCCTGAGTCACATGACTGACTGAGTTCTATAGATCATGGCTTGACTGAGATTATCATGACAACATGACATGGCTCTAGGCACACAACTATATTTTTTGGGTACGAATACCCCCAGTACTCGATCGAAGAAAACTAACACACATGACATGAATTGGTCACAAGATTGGAGTCCACAATTCATAATATCATAAGTAGGGGATAATATACCACATGTAGTTTTCTATATCTTGTGCATAGTAGGTAGTGCATAAAATATATATATATATATATATATATATATATATATATATATTATGTACATATTATATCACTCAATTATGATAATGCTTCATACCATAACAATAGCAACAAAACAATGGCATGGAACTCATATTGAAATGTATAGTTAACATGGACTTGTCACATAGATGATATGGGACCATGTAAACATGAAATTACTATAATTCTAGGTATTTTATCAAACACCTTGCATGAACTCTTTAAAGCATAGGTATGTTCATAAATTTACATCATATTAAACCGCCCAAATTCATGGGTTCCAACTACATGATCGAAACCTTCATGAAAATTCATCAAATCACTACTCTTTAGAATAACCACAAACACCAACATGAATAAAATTATATCACCACAAAACATTCATAATTTAGTATTTAAAGATTGATTTTTGAACTCCACAGACGATAGGAATCCGTGGATGAACACTACGCATTCCTGAATCAAGGTTCTTGATGTTTTTGAACTTGAAGGATTTGAAATCCTTTGATTTTTGAAAAATATTGGGTATTGTTCTTAGAGATTAAATTTAGAGAGAAACCCTAGTTTTTGTTTATGAAATAATAATGAGCAAAATGGCTAAATTTGGAATCATCTGGGTATATATAGGCGAGTGGTAAGTGACCAAAATATCCCTGTTAAAACGGACTGGAAGTAAATTGAACGTGGCATGTGATGACCCAACTGATGTTCCATCAAGAACTTGACGGTCCATCACTTAGCCCGTCAGACGTGGACTAGAAATGGGGTTCACTAGATTAGAGTTGACGGCCTAGATGACGGCCTGTCAACTCATCCGTCAGTCCTTATCCAATACGTGGCTCAACTACCTTGGCTGTGATGGTCAAAGTGGCAGTTGGTCACTTATGTGGAGGTCTGTCAACTTGGCTGTCATACCTGGGCGTTTTCGACAGTTCCAAGTAAAACATCCATAACTTCCTCATCTGATGTCGGATTTGAAAAAAATTAGTACCGTTGGAAAGATAACTCATTTTCCAACGGTACTAATTTTACTTGGAACGTTAGAAAGTGAAATCCAAAAACACCACATGTACAAAGATAGGTTTGTATTTTTGAACGTTAGAAATACCATATGTACAAAGATAGGAACGTTAGAAAGTGAAATCCAAAAATACCACATGTACAAAGAACGGTAACTCATCCATACATGATAGAAAGTGAAAATCTTAAAAATACCACATGTACAAAGATAGGTTTGTATTTCAAAGTAAGTACTAGCATACTTGAGATGATATCTAGCTAGGAAAAAGGCACAGGTATTACAAAACATGGTGCTAATATTAGTTTGGATTTTTTTGGGTATTATAATATCTCCCCCTTAAGAACATTCACCTCGAATGAGAATGACTGAGATGGAAGAAAAGATCAACTGAAGTACATACAATATATACACTACTAAAACATGGTTTCGGGACTGACATGACTGATAAGCTGAATACTTCATTCTGAATATGCATATCTGATGCATGAGAAACTAATTAATGAATGTATGACTGAGTGTTTTGATGAACTGAGCTTCTCATAATAAGAATGCATATCTGATGCATAACTGATAAGCTGAATCCATCCATATCTGATGCATGATTATATCACTGACATGATACATGAATTCATGACAGAAAGTACTAATAAGCTGATCACGCATATCTGATGCGTGAATGTATGACTGAACAAGCTCAGGAACATGCGGTTGAACATGCAATGGTAAAGGTAACAAGTTTGAACTCAAAACTAAGAATAGAACTGAATACAAAGTTTGGTACTAAAATCTGAACATGGGAATGAGTAATATCAAAGAAGACCGTCACCTTGAACTAAAAATATCGATGAGTTTGAGATTAATCACTCAATATGTATGAGCGGAAACATATGAACATAACTGAGTCTGGAACATGATACATGAACTGAACTGAGTCTGCAATGCATGACATGGATAGAGAATCGTATCATAGACTAAACTAAGCCATTGAGTACATGGCTTACTGCTGAGTTTTGGAGCTAAAGGTCGGCTCATAAGTAACACTTTCTCCAAGATAGATTCATCAAAGAAAATGACATGTTTAAATCAAGGAAGTTTGGGGGCTATAATGTATCTCCCCCTTGGGATACTATGTCCCTTGAAGGATGCTGGACTGATCTTCCTGAGATATTAAGAAAGTTGAGGCGATGCACAAGGCACATAGGTACAAAATCGTGACTGATTATCTGAGGTCTAAAACTGAAGTGTGATGAATGAATGCATAGATATACTGACTTATCTGATTAACTGAGTAACTGGTAACTGAATGTTGGGTATGCAAGATTGAATAGTTCTTAATCTAAGTAGCTGGGATGAGGCCATAAAGTTTTATACATATGAGAAGGGACTGACTGAGTAACATAAGGTAACTGATCATGGATTTCATGAAAGCTATATTTTCTGAAAATACAGGACCAAGCATATTACATGATTTGGAAATATTCCATAGACTGAGGTACTGGAATACCTATAACTGAGTAACTGATAACTGTATACTATGGTCAAGAAAGTCTAAAACTGAAATAAATTTCTGAGTTGAATACATATCTGAAGCTGACACTCTAACTTAAGACTATAACTGGGATCCATACTAGAACTAAATGTTGGGTCCCGATAACTGAATACTGAAACTGAGGTTTTGATTGATACTGAAGTGCTTAATTCTGAGATTGAGCAATAATTACTGAGGGTTGAGTACAAAAACTGTAACTGAGATGGCAACTAAGTTATGATAATAGCACCATGAAGGCTGACATAAGTCAAGGATCTGAATATACATTCACACTCTAAATTTTATTTTTCAATTTCTAAGTACTACTTCTTGCTAGTCCTTTACTTGTATACTAACAAGATATTCAAGCCTATCATCATATTTACATCCTCGTATAAAACATGCATGCAATAGTCTTCCCTTAAAATGAAATATTAACTCTCTCCCATCTAAGCAATTTATCAACACTACACTATTCTTATAAAGAGAGCTCACTGAAGGGTTAAATCAGGAGAACCTGAAACATGAATGGATACTGACTAAACTTGACACATGACTGAAACCTGAGGAATAGAATATTAACAACATGGATTTACCAAAAAGGTCTGAACTGAGTATATACATTATATAGTCTGAATTTATCTGATCAGTGGGGGCGTAGCATGATTCATGGAAACTGAGTATACTGGGGAGCATGATACGTGTACATGAATCATGAGCTACATGACCTGAGTCTGGAATTTCTGAGTTCGTGGAACATGATTCGTAACACTGAGTGAGCTGGAACTGAACTCCCTATGCTGGGAACTGAAAACGCACATGATTCTATGGAATACGTGTGAACATAAGCTGTATTCATAGAATCTGAGACATGAAGCATGCATAGGCATTATGTTGACTGAAGTACAAAACTTTACACTAAGATAAGGTATGGGTTGGGAATCGTCTTCCCTAACTGACTTTCTGTACATACTGACACTACTATTGGAATTAGAGAGCTTGACAAGGTTACTTGATCAAACATCTTGCCCTTAGATTAAAGCCATCATCATAAGTCTATGAACAGTAAACTAATCTCTGAACTGAACTACAATCATCATCATATACTTACACTCTAATCAACACATGATTGCCTTACTAAATATATTATCTTCCTCTGTTTCATCACATACTACTAATATCACATTCACACCTTCATGCTTAATTTCATGTCAATAAACTTAAATTTCTAACTTGCATTGTTCAAGCCTATTGATTTATTTTGGCAAAACTATTCCCATGAATACATAATCTATTAAATCTGGATATGGTATCCTAACTTATCTACTGCTAGACTCCTGGGTTCATGGTTCTAACTCTGGGTTATATGCTATCATAGGATTTTGAGAAGGGATCTGATGGCACATCTAAATCTTGGTTCGAGAACGAGTTCTCATGATCATGAATGAGATTCATACAACTTTGGAACATAACTTAACTGATGGGATACTGTCTAAGAAATCCCTATCTTTAGGACATGAGCTTCACTATTTCTATTACCTTGAAAGTAAGGTAGAATTATCATGAGTGAAGCATGATGAGAATCTACATGATTTTCTTAGAGAACCATGCTATAGCACAATCTGAGACATGAAAGAAGGGAAACTGTTCCTAAACATCTCATAGCCTCCTGCACATAAGTGTGGTGCAAAACACACGTATGTATAAGACTCTACTAGATGCAGCTTTCAGACTTCCTAGGACTCTACTAAACCTTAGGCTCTGATACCAAATTTGTAACACCCTAATTTTCTGAACCAAAATGCTACACGGTGCTCATGACCCCAAAGGACCACAAGCTAATCTATGACTGATATCTGTACCTGTACACTATATAATATAACATGAAAATGCAGAAACATATACTGAGTGGCCATAAGGTTCAAATCTAAATAAACGTCTGATAAGACAATGTCTAAAAATGGTATAACAATACTAAAACAAATCCAAAATAACTGTCTAACATGCTATAGTGTGAAAACCTTTAACTGTACTGAACAAGAAGTTGATGGGATATTTCACCAACTAACTCCATCTAGCAACTGAACTAAAATAGTAAATAAAGTAATGATCATATTTTCCTCGAATGAGAAGGATTCACAGCAAACTCTGAACACTGGAATACTACTATTGATCTGGAGCTCGTGCTTCTAAAGCTATGGTGTAATATAAGAGAAAGCACCATAGCGCAAATACGTCAGTATATCTAAATATACTGAGCATACAAGTGAGGTAGGCTATCTGCAAAGGGTTATATGTATGAACACTACTGACTGATATAAACATGAGAATACATACATGCATACATAACTGTAACTGAACTCGTAGAGATACTGACTATTGAGTCTGAATACTGACAATATGAGTGTACTAATACTGAGATACTGGATGACTGATTTTACTTATATTAAAATATAAATCACTAATAAGTGATGGATCTGATACTGTATTACTGGATACTGAGAGACTGATATTGCATTACTGATAAATGAATGATTGTTTTTGACATTTTAGATTATGAAGAACTGGTTTGATTGACTATATCTAACAGTCCTGAAACTAAGTACTGATATCATGAGTAACTATATCTGATAGCCTTGATACTAATTACTGATAACATGAGTGACTGTATCAGACAGTCTTGAATCTAATGGAACTATCTGAGTCTCGTACTGTATTTGAGTTGACTGTATCTGACAGTCTTGATATACTAAAATCTAAAGAACTATCTATGTTCTTTTATTGAGACTGAGACTAAAACTGTGGGAGGTAGTTATTCAACTGACCTGCCCTATATGTGCCATTATGGCTAAGCTGGGGTCCAATCTCTGCCCTGACTGGAAGGGTATCAATACCACACCACTAGTAAGGACAACGTGTGAGCAACCCTCATATAATAGGTAACTCTAGTGAGAATAGTGGGAACCCACATATAATAGGTGAATCCACCTCATCCACTCTCATATAGTAGGCTATGATGTCTCAACCTATGCTGGCTACATAGTTTAGGAACTTAAGGATGACTGCTAAGAATTACACCCTCATATAACATGTGAGTTTCCATCCTTGAGTTTACTCGATTCTAACTCCTACTCTAATTTGAAGAGACTGATCATAATTTACTGACTGTCCATGGACTGAGTAATCAACTTCTGTTGACTGACGGAATAGTACTACTATCTGATATCATGAGATTTCTGAGGTTTCCTGAGTCACATGACTGACTGAGTTCTATAGATCATGGATTCACTGAGATTATCGTGACAACATGAAATGGCTCCAGGCACACAACTATATTTTTTAGGTATGAATACCCCCAGGACTTGATACAAGAAAACTGACACCATGACATGAACTGGTCATAAGATTGGAGTCCACAATTCATAATATCATAAGTAGGGGATAATATACCACATGTAGTTTTCAACATCTTGTGCATAGTAGGGAGTGCATGGAATATATATATCATGTACATATTATATCATTCAATTATCATAATGATTCATACCACAACAATAGCAACAAAACAACGGCATGGAACTTATATTGAATTGTATAGTTTACATGGACTTGTCATGTAGATAATATGGGACCATGTAAACATGAAATTCCTAGCATTCTAAGTATTTTATCAAACACCTTGCATGCACTCTGTAAAGCATAGGTGTGTTCATGAATTTTACATCACATTAAACCACCCAAATTCATGGGTTCCAACTACATGATCAAAACCTTCATGAAAATTCATCAAATCACTACTCTATAGTATAACCACAACCACCAACATTAATACAATCATATCACCACAAAACATTCATGATTTAGTATTTAAAGATTGATTTTTGAACTCTACGGACGATAGGAATCCATGGATGAACCCTACGCATACCTGACTCAAGGTTCTTGATGTTTTTGAACTTGAAGGATTTGAAATAATTTGATTATTGAAGAAGATTAGGTCTTGTTCTTAGAGATTAAATTTATAAAGAAACCCTAGTTTTTGTTTGTGAAATATTAATGAGGAAAATGGCAGAATTTGGACTCATTTGGGTATATATAGGCGAGTGGTAAGTGACCAAAATACCCATGTTAAAATGGCCTAAAAGTAAATTAAACGTGGTGTGTGACAACCCGACTGATGGTCCTTCAGGAACTTGATGGTCTGTCACTTAGCTCATCAAAAATGGACCAAAAATGGGGTTTACTGGATAAAAGTTGACGGCCTGGATGACAGTCCATCACAACTTTGACGGTCTATTAACTTATCCATCAGTCCTTATCCAGTACGTGGCTCAGCTACCTTGGCTGTGATGGTCAAAGTGGTGGTCAGTCACTTATGTGGCGGTCCATCAACTTGGCTATCATACTTGGGCATTTTCGACAATTCCAAGTAAAACGTCTATAACTTCCTTATTTGATGTCAGATTTGGACAAAATTGGTATCGCTGTAAAGCTAACTCAATTTCCCATATGATAAAAAGTGAAAATCTCAAAAATACCACCTGTAAAAAGATAGGTTTGCATTTAAAAGTAAGTTCTAGCATCCTTGAGATAATTTCTAGCAAGGAAAAAGGCACGGGTATTACAAAATATGGCACTAATATTGATTTGGATTTTTTTAGGTATTATAGTTATACTTTAATGCCAATCCAGAGATAGAGGCCGTATATGCCATCATCTTAGGTATCATCCCTATTTGTTTTAGATATGTATTTGTGTTATTTGATCTAAGGTTGACTTTCTCCTATGTGTCTACATAAATTGCTTTGGGTTTTGATTCTGCTTGTGAGCCTTTTGATGTGATTATTATTGTATCTACCCTTGTAGGAGGATTTTGTATGGTGGATCAGGTGTACTAATCTTGTGTTGTAACTTTATATAGGCATGAGCCCTGGGTAGATACGGATTATCCTTGATATTTTGGATTTTGATGTTATCATCCTTGTAGATTGGTTAGCTCCTTATCATGTTGTCCTAGATTATTATGCTAATACTATGACTTTTGTTCTACTAGGTATGCCAAGAATAGCTTGGAAGGGTATGCTTTATTCGGGCCCCAAGAGAGTCATATCTTTCCATCAAGCTTGGTATTTAGTAGAGAGGTTATATCTATCTTATTTGGCTTATATTCATGATACTAGTGTTTCTTTTCTTTTTCTTATTCTATTTATGTTCCGTGTGAGTTCGTGGATGTTTTCCCCATGTATTTTTGTGGCATACCTCCAAATCATGATATCGACTTTGCCATTGATATTAAGCCGGCCAATAAGACTTTTTCTATTCTTTTTTATAGGATGGACCCAATCGAGTCAAAGAAATTAAAATATTAGTTACATGAATTATAGGATAAGGGATCTATCCAATTTAGTGTATCATTTTGGGTTATATCTGTCTTATTTGTCAAGAAAAAGGATGGGTCAATGCATATGTGTATTGACTATCGATAGTTGAACAAGGTGGCAGTAAAAATTAAGTATCCTCTTCCTCGTATTGACTATCTTTATGGTTCTTTTGAGTTTTGTTTTTGTAGATTGATTTGAGATTTAGGTATCAGTAGTTGAGGATTAGAGCTTCAAATATCTTGAAGATAGATTTTTAGACTTGGTGCAATCATTATAAGTTTTTGGTCATCTCCTTCAGGGTAACCAATGCCCAGTCGTGTTCATAGAGTTGATGAATCAGGTATTTCGACCATATCTTAACTTTTCTGTCATTGTATTTATAGATGATATCCTGGTTTATTCCAAGAGTCAGGCCGATCATGAGGAGCATTTGTGAATTGTACTTCAGGGATTGAGGGATGAGAAGTTGTATGCTAAATTCTTCAAGTATGAGTTCAATTAGAGACTGTCTCTTTCTTGGGTCACGTGGTGCCTAAGAATGGTATTATGGTTAATCCATCCAAGATTCTAGCAGTTCATGATTGTGCTAGTTTTTGTTGATGGTGTTTCATCTATTGCAGCTCTATTGACCAAGTTCACCCAGAAAAAGAATTTTTTTTATTGGTTTGATGTTTGTGAGGTAAGCTTTCAAAAGATTAAGAATTTTTTGACATTATCTCCTATGTTTACTTTTTCCAAAGAGGGTGTGGGTTTTATCATCTTTTGTAATGCTTTAGGTGTTGGGTTAGGTTTTGTGTTAATGTAGGAGGATAAGATGATTGTTTATACTTCTAGTCAGTAAAGCCCCATAAGAGAAATTATTCTACCCATGATTTTTAGTTATGCACAGTTATTTCTGCTTTGAAGTTGTGGAGGAACTACTTGTATGGAGTCCATTATGAGATTTTCTCTAACCATCATAGCCTTCAGTATTTCTTCACCCTACAAGATCTTAATATGAGACAGTGCTAGTATCTTAAGTTGCCTAAGGATTTTGACTTGACTATTCTCTATTATTCGAGATTGGATAAAGTGGTTGCGGAATCCTTGAGTTAAAAGTCGAATAGCATGGGTAGATTGGCATATCATATGACCCAAGAGAGTCCTTTGGCCTTAGAGGTTCAGTCTTTGACTAACCAGATGGCTAGGCTTGATATTTTAACACCTGGGTATGATTTGGCATTTATGAAGGCTAGGTCTTCTTTTATGGGGTAGATTCAGGCGTATCAATTTAATGATGTTGGTTTGAGAATGATTCAGGATAAGGTGTGGAACAACAAGGCTAAGGAAGTTTCACTTGTTTTAGATAGTATATTAGGATTGGAGGCTGAGTTTGTACGCTGAGAGTGGGTGATTGGATTAGATTGATATTGGAAAAGGCTCATCGTTCTAATATTTCAATTCATCCAAAAGTTACTAAGATGTATTGGGATTTCAGATAGCATTACTAATGGAGTGGTATGAGGAATGAAATAGTGCACTTTGTAGCTCATTTCCTATGTTTCCAGTAGGTAAAGGCCGAGCATTTTAGACCTGGTGGTTTGCTTTAGAGGTTACCCATTTTTGAGTAGAAATAGGAATGAATTACTATGGACTCGGTGACTGGGTTAACTTGTACTTCTCGTTTTCTAATAGTGTTTGGGTCATTATGATCAATTGATCAAATTTGCCTATTTTATTTCGGTATATGTTTCTTCAATATTGATAGGTTGGCTTTTATTTATATCTGTGAGATAGTTCATCTTAATGAGGTGCCAGTATGTATCATCTTGAGTCGAGATTTCGTGTTCAAATCTCACTTTTGGAAAACTTTTCCAGGAGGAGTTGGGTACCCGAATTGATCTTAGCACAATATTTTACCCCTAGACCGATGGTCAGTCAAAGCAGACTATTTAGGTTTTGGAGGATATGTGTCACGTTTGTGTGATGGACTTTGGTGGTTAGTGGGAGCAATATCTATCTATGGTGATGTTTGCATATAATAATAGCTACTATTCTATTATTGATATTGCTCCTTTCTAGGCATTTTATGGTAGACATTGTTTCCTTCCAATGGGTTGGTTTAAGGTGGTACGAACTGTCTTTGTGAGTGTTTGTATAGAGTATTGGTCATTTGAGGATAGACTTCGAGCGGCTCAGAGTAGGCAAAAGTGATATGCGGATGGTAGATTTCATGTCTTGGGATTCAGTAACAAAGATAATGTCTTTCTTTATGTTTTGTCCATGAAGGGGTAGTTGAGATTTGGGAAAAGGGGAAAGCTTAGCCCTAGGTATATTGGATCTTTTGAGATCCTTCGAACTATTGGTAATGTGGCTAATGAGTTGGTTTTACCCCTACATTTATCAGTTGTTCATCCAATTTTTCATATTTCCATGCTTCGACGCTACATCACAGATGAGTCACATGTCATTCGTTGGTATTCAGTCCAGTTAGATCAGCGGATGCCTTTCTAGTATTTGTTGGGGTTTGGACAGTATTTCCAGTAGTTCTAATGTTTTCATTATTTCCACAGTATTTCCAGTAGTTCCAATGTTTTCATTATTAAATATTTCTAGTATTCATTGGGGTTTGGAGGTTTTGAGCAATTTCTTCTATTTCTAAGCTTGGGTAAGCTCCAAAACACCTATTTCAACTATTTTTCTTCAATTTTATCATTTAAATCTTGTTTAAACGCAGATTTTAAAGTGGAATTTGGGAATTTTGGCCCGGAAGGCCTAAATACTGTATTTCTTCGAATTAAACCCCAACTTCAACCTGTTTTTACTTGGGTTTTCTTTTATAATTTCCTTTAATCATGGAAAATATGTTTTTGAACTAAGCTTTCGATTTTTTCTTTTTTTTTTCAAAAACCCATTTTGAGGGTTCATTTTGACTGGATGCAAAGTTAGGAAATTAGGTATTGTTGGCTTTCTTTTGAAATATCAATTTTTTGTTTGTATGATTTAGTTATTTTAGGTCCGTTCGTGAGGAGAAAGCTCCGAGTTGAAGGACTTTTTGATTAGTTTTCAATATTCGAGGCAGGTTATGACGTAACTTTCTTTAGGCTAGGTTGGGCAGTTAATTATAATGTAAAAGCATGTTATGAGTATAAGGTTGTATCGTGAAAAATTTATTTAGGTGATTTATGTGCCAGTGTCGAGGCCTATGTGGATATTATTTGGTGGTTTTGAGACATTAATTGCTATGTGTGACTGTGTGGAGTCTTATATGTTGTTTTTGGCTTGGTACTGATATATGTATGTTAGTTACAGTCTTTTTGGTTTAGAAAACCTAGATTTTAGGAATTATATGGTATCAATGGCATTTTTCACTCATGATTCACTTAATGTCTATGGATTATATTAACTCATAAATGGTTGGTGGATTTGAATGAAATCTAGGGTCGTATGTTGGTATATTGGTTGGATATCAGATATTCTCAATTTGGTTGATTTTGAGCATTACATCATCATTCTGATTGCATCTTATACTTTATGAACTTGTTTTTGTATGTTGTTATTGATGTGTCTTATGCCATATATGTGATCATTAAGCATCAGTACCATTGTGGAAATAATGAAAACATTGGAACTACTGGAAATACTAGAAATACTGGAAATATTAGAAACACCAGCTTTTGACATAATTATAGACCCTCTCCGAGAGATGTGCCAGAGAGGATTCATGTATATTGGTATTTTATATTGGTTGTATATGGATTGAAGAACCCCCCATGGGTCCTACATCGAGACGTTTTAGCTTCGTAGGTGTATGCAAAGGTTGTGTGATGAGCTCGTACATCACATCATCATCATCTTCATTGCACTTCATATATTATGCTTATGCTGTAATTTTATTTTTATAATTAGCATGATATCTATCCATATTTTCTATCTCCCTATTCTTGTATTTGATGTACGTGTATATTCATTCTTCTTTTCTCTGCATGTATTTGTTATATATGTATATTAGAACTGCTAGTGGAGATGGTGTGTATTGAGATTTGAAAATGGGAATTTCATCATAATGGAGATTGTACCATCCTAATGGATGACTTATGCGCATTGAGATTTGAAAATGGTGTTTTAAAGACTTGGCCGAGATATATTTCAGTCAATGATATTGTTACTACTATTTACATTGGTCATGATAGATCACCGCCCCTTTCTTTAACTTTATGATCATTTAGTCTTTGAATTTACCTTGGACAATGGATTTACGAATTTGTACTCTTTTAGCCATAATTTTAGTCGTGCAATTATATACATATATACATATATGTAAATCTGGTATTGAATATATAGTCGATGTATTATGGTATTGATATATATATGATGTGATGTTAGTTCGAGTCTGGCGATAGATGATGATGTTGAGAATATGGGTTTCGAATTAAGTCCGATGGTTGATGTTGATATTGATGAGATGAGTTATACATTAAGTTACTTTATGGTATTTAGATCGGTTATGGTATTATGAATTATGTCTTGGCTTTCATTCTTGCATGCGCATTATTTATCCCCAATATGCGCTTATATCTATCAACCTTGGGGAGGGGGGTTGCATAGGTATAGGTATAAGTGTTGGTTGTAGTACATAGCATGAAGTTTGTATCTAGAATCCTTATGAGGGGTTGCATATAGGATAGGACTATTGTTTGCTGAGTGTTGGTTAAACTTTCTAAGCCTATTACAATGGTGGTTTGTGATATGTCATGTTAGGTATTGTTTGTTCGTACTAGCCAATTACCTTGTATCGTTATTGTTATTACTATTATGATTGGTTTGTATCAAGTTGGCTATGATTAGATTGGTATTTATATTGGAGGTATGATTCCGATTTTATCATCTTATAGTTATATTATTATGGATAATTATCTCATGTTTAGACGTATGGATCAGAGACCCTATCTATTTGAGTACTTGTCCTACTATAATTAGGGGGGTACTTGGAGATGCTACTGTGATGACTTTGATTGTACCTTGGGTTAGCCTTGTTTATAAACATAGGAATGCCTATCTATATGTAGCTATGGAATTACCATGTATACCTTTTTTTCTTCATTTATTCAGATTGTATATGCATTCCTTGGCTATGTATACTCTCATATATCCTCTTTTTACCCTTTATTCGTATTTTGGCCAGTGATTTACGATGTAGTGGTGAGGTTTATGAGTATGGCTTGAATAGGCTAGTTCATCCTTAATACTCCCTTAGCCTTATTATGTTAATTCGTGGATATGGGTAGGATAGTTTATCCTTATTATCTCACTTGCTTTACTTTGTGGTTGCTGGAATTTGGGTATAGTTTCTATTTCAGTTCATATGTTGTATATATTTTCTTTATCTTTGAAGCTCAGTCGACAATTGCCTACTGAGAACCACATATTTCGTACTCATACTACACTTCTACAGCCAGCAGATCATAGTATGGGTTGTCACTGGTGTTATGTGCGTCGTACGGAGCAGCCATATTTCGAAGACATAAGGTGAGCTCCTGACGTTTACAGTATTACTTACCCCCCTCTTATGTACTAGACTAGTCTCTATGTTGTATTTAGAGATGGGTTGCATCAGTATATTCTCTTGGTACTTCATTTTATATCTTTATTATGCTAGAAGCTCTTGTGCTGATTCCACCATGTTTTGGGACTATCTTATGTAATTCAGTCTGTTATTTTGTTTATTCCGCGTTCTTTTTTTATTAATCTTGGTAGTCTGTTACTAGTAGATTCAAACTATGGGTTGACTTGCCTACTAGTGGGTTATAGTAAGCCTTATCATGGTCTGAGAAATTGAGTCGTGACAGTATTACTAATACCTTATTTTCTAAACTTTTTCAACCTATATATAACTAAGTATTATGTTATGCATAACTAATCGTGAGAAACCTTGATATTAAGTAATGTCATTATCCATTGCCTAACATCTTCCATATCTGCTTGTCGTAGTTCTTTTGAATTTGAATAAATCATCTGATGGTCTCTTGATAATAGCTCCATATTGGATTTCCATTGGTATAATTATTTGCTAATTCTTGAATAATTGTAGCTAGTCCAATGAGTTGTTTATTTGCGTAGAAATTAGGTATCTCAATTTTGGGTATCTCTGGCTGTTGCATAATATCTTCCGGTATAATCATATCTCTGGTTAATCCTATTTTTACAACTTGTATAACTGGTTTTATTTCGTCGTATAATATCTCTGCTGGTGCAGTATAACACTTTATATAAAATAGATTTCCTTTGGTTATTCTTTTATAGGTGGTGAATATTTTATGTAATTCTTTCATTGCTGTTAGTTCTTCTCCGTCTTGGGTGTATATGGTATTTAATAATCCATAGTCAAAACAATTTTTTATTAAGCTTGGGTTGGTTTTGGGTAGTGCAATTAGCTTGTTGTAACCTTGTAATTTTTGGGTTATATAATTTGTGTTTGGTTCTTTGATATTTGTAGCTCTAGGGTTAAGGTTTAGGAAAGTTTGTACTCTGTAGATATTTTCTATGTATTTTTGGGTTGTATAGTTGTAGTAATGTCATTATCCATTGCCTAACATCTTCCATATCTGCTTGTCGTAGTTCTTTTGAATTTGAATAAATCATCTGATGGTCTCAAATGCTAACAAACATTTATATAATGAACATAATTCTTTCCTATTTATTTTTCATTTTACTTCTGCTTCATTGAACGTACCTGAGTAGTATCTACAATGGTGTTCTAATTTTTCTGCTTCATATTCGTATTTAAGTACTCCTCCATAACTACATTCACTAGCATTTGCTTCTACTATATATATAAATTTTTTATTTTCATCTGGAAATTGTAGTTTTGGTAATTCTTTACAAAGTACTTTTATTTTCTGAACCCACAAAGATTAGCCTACCTAATTACCTTAATATCTAGTATTGAAGAAAAATTAATAATCCATTTAAAATCTAGAAGGATGAGACACATACCACCTAATTATGATAAAATTAGATTTACATATCCACTAAAATATTATAACTATAATTTAAATGAATAAAGTACAAAAATACAAAGAACTAAAACAAATTATTTCTTAAAAACGTAAGGAATTAAAAATAAGAATAGAAAGACTACATTATAATATATTTGCCGAA
>NC_061115.1:31760228-31816890 GCF_002878395.1 Capsicum annuum
ATATCATGGTGAATATATTTGAATTTTAGATGCCTTAATTGCATTCACTACAACTTAAGTCGTCCACAATACTATCTTTTAAGAGTCTTACAATGGAAAGACATAAAATCTACTCCACATGACCTTGTTCATATTATAATCCCTTTAAACAAATTCTTCTCTGAATTTTTTTAAAGAAAAGTAGAGCCCCTCAACGAACCTTGCTCACCCTAATGAACCTTGTACATATAAAAGTATATCTTCAAATTGATCAGTAACTATTCTAGAATTTTGTGTTTTTTAAGTCGGTTCGTTTTTGTTTCTTTTTTGCTCCATTTAGTAACTGTTAAGAAAACTGAATGTATATCTATGTTTTTACTTAAGTTGTTAATACCATTTTGTGTGCCAATTATGATTAATCCTTCTTCTGTTTTGCTTTCCATAATCTGTTTTCTTAATTTGTATATATCTGTATCCAGAATCTCTGAGACGAAGCTGCTGATTTGGGTTTCTTTTCGATTTCAATAATTTTCCAAGCGCTGGAAGTTTCTGTGAAGTTTAATTAGTTGATTTACCAAAATGGGAGTATTCAATTTCATTGTGATTCCGATTCTAGATGACGACCGGTATCCTCCTTCCTCCAGCTCTTCAAAATCTTGGTAATATTTTCTTCTCCTTTCTGTTTCGTTATAGTTCTCTTGATGGGTCGAATTTGGTGTGATTAGGGCTGGGTGTTCGGTTGGTTCGGTCGGATTGTTCAATAGCAGTTCGATTTATCGATTTTCGGATTGACAAAAATGACATCCATAACCAAATCGAAATAAATTCGATTTGGTTCGATTTTTATAAATTCGGTTCGGTTATTTCAGATTTTTATTTCGATTTGAAATATTAAAGTAGTTAACCTCTCTTTTTCATAATTGAGCATTTAAAATTGATGGATTTTTTTTAGAAAAATTATTTTTTTTAAATCTGTTTTTCATTCCCAAATATAAATAATTATAAATAACTCAACATGAATGAAATGAAATGGAGTAATCATAAGCTTAACATAATACATAACGTCATTAATCATTACATATAATATAACCTTGCATAAATAATCTACAAAATAACACAAAACTCATAAAAATAGTCCATGAAATAATATACTTTCTGCATAAATAGCTCATAAAACAGTCTAAAGTCACCAAAATAGTCCTTAAAATATTTGAGTCACTAAAACAGGCGTATGCGAATTTGCTATTAAATATTAATTGTGAATGTGAATTACTAAATATTATATATATAATATATATAATATATATAATATAATATTATATTTTATATATATATATATATATAATAAAATATATATATTATTTATTTATTTATAAAATTTTGATTTTTCGGTTTAAACCGATTTTTTTTTTAAAACTGAAAATCGAACCGAAAAATCAAAATTCTAAAATTACAAATCGAATCCGATCCGAAAAACCGAAACCAAAATTAAATTTCGGTTTGGTTTTTTGGTTTTTTCGGTTTAAACCAAAATATGTCCACCCCTAGGTGTGATGGTCGTTTACTCCAAGTGTGATCGGAAACAACCTCTCTATCTTCATAGGTAGGGGTAAGACTGCGAACACATCACCCTTCCCAATTTCACTTGTGAGAGATTACACTGGGTATGTTGTTGTTGGTTTAGTTCAAGTATTATCAAAAATAGCCTCTCTACCTTCACAGTGTAGGGGTGTAAGGTTGCCTACACACCACCCTAGTCTAATCATTTGTGGGATTACATTGGTTATGACGTTATCAGAAATAGCCTCTCCACCTTCTTCACAGGGTAGGGGTAAAGACTGCGTACACAACACCTTCTTCAAGCCATTGTGGGATTACTCTGGTTATGTTGTTGGTTTAGTCTAAGTGTTTTAGTCTGTTCACTTTCTTTTGCTTTCCAAAATCTGTTTTTTGTGCATTGATTATATTTATTCCATGAAGATAAGAGTTGATGTACTATTTGAGTAGCATTTGTGTTTTAATCAGTTCATTTTGGCTTCTTCTCTGTGCTGTTTTAACTATGTGAAAATTTGAGCGCATATTTCTTTCCGATTGCCATTTTTGGCCGTCTAAATTACAATTATCTCCCAGAAAGGTAGGTATAAGGACTTACACCCGCCCGCCTCAGACCCAACTTGTGGGAGTATACTTGGTATGTTGTAACTTATGATTAGTCCATTTTTTCTTTTCAAAAACTGGTTTTACTATGTATTGATTGTAATTCTTTATTGAAGTTAAGGGTGGATGTAGTATTTGAGTAGCATTTATCTTTGAATCATTTTTCTTTTAGAAAAGTATGTTTATATTGTTATTGTGTTCCCTGTCGCATAGTTCTACTCTTGTTCCAATTCATTTTATATGACGTTATATGACCTGATACATAATTTAAAGAAAAAAGGAAAAATTTAAGGGCATAGTGGAAGTACATTAGACTTGTCGTCTTAAATATGATATTTATATGCCTATACGAACACGGCATTAAGCGGAAAATAAGAAGTTCAAACTAACATTATTTTAGGATCAAACTTAAAAGAGGATAGAATAGTGTAAAATGGAAAAGAGGATATAATAACTGCTACTTATTTAAGATCTTGAAATGGGTATAACTCTGTTTTTACTGTTTGGAAAATTGGGTATACTTCTCTCTTCTTTTTTCTGTTTCGTAAGTTGTATATTTGAGTAACATTTGTGTCTGGACCATTTAAGTTGGATTTCGAGATGTATAATTATATTGTAATGGCAAATCACTGTCGCAAAATACTACTCTTGTTCCATTCAATTGATGTGACATTATTTGACTCGACCTATAGTTTAAAAGTCAAAAATAAAAACTTACTAAAAGTACTTTAGACTTGCCTACATGCCTATGAGAGTTTTTGATAAAACGCAAAATGAGAAGTTCAAACTGAAGATTTTTGCAAAGTGGTCATCCTTATAGAAACTGATGACTAGAAAGGGACTAATGTTGTGGAAGATGAATTAGTAGAAGACAATAACAGCAATTGGTTTACGATCTTGAATTCGCCTCTGCTTGAGAATTCGTTTTCATTTAAAACTTGTCATTTAAGTTCGAATATTTGATCTTGTGTACACCCCACCCTCCCCGAACCCAATTGTGGGAACACAGTGTAATATGTACTATAGATATAGATTTGCAGGATGCACAATAGGGTTACAATGGATCTGCTAGAACTAAAGTTGTTTACATTAGTTAGAAATCAAGTTTGAAAAATAAAAATTTGCTTTGGCTGGCTTAACAAGTTAAATTCATGTTAACAGATTTGAGAATGAGATTGTTGTTGTTGTTGGAAAAGGAGGACCTACTGAAGTGATGTCTGAATATGGCTTTAAGTACACTCATTGATGATCTTTCTCATGTAATATACATATTTTATCACAATTAATATCTTTTGGACGATGGAGGGGTCAAATACTATTGTGGATTTGTTGGTAGCTTGAATACAATACTTTATTGCTTGGTGTTGCCTTGCAACTAAATGAAGCATGTAAGCTTAATGCAATTTTAGTTTTAGTGTTTTCCTATCATGTAGTTTTTCCTTCTTTTTTTTCTTTGTTCTTGATTGTCCTTTCATCATCAAATAACTATGCAAAGCATTCAAGACGACGATTACTTTCAAAATTTAAATATTGGGCCCGTGCGAGCACGGACAATAACTATCTAGTACTATAAATAAGTGAAGATTGGGGTGACTATCAATGGTATTTTGGTAATTTTAGTGACCCATAATATTACTATTATATTTTTTTTACTATTACTATTACTACTATTACTACAACTACTTCTGTTGTTGTTGTTATTCTTATTCTTATGATTATTATTACTATTATTATTATTGTTATTATTATTATTACTATTACTACTATTACTATTATTACTATTACTACTATATATAAGTGAAGGTTGGGGTGACTATCAAGGGTATTTTGGTAACTTTAGTGAACCATAGTATTATTGTTATTATATTATTATTATTATTATTACTTTTTTTTACTATTACTATTTATTATTATTATTATTATTATTATTTTTTTGGTAAATAAACATTGTATTTATATACCAAGGAGTTACAGCTCTATTGTTAAGTGAGCAATCAACTGATACATCCAGTTGCGCTCAATCTACTCATTTATATTGTGCAATAAAATGGTTACATATGCATATTATTTTTTTCTTATATTTATTAGTTTTGTCCTTATATATTATTTTAATAATATTTTATTTAGACCTTTGTGATTGAATTATAAATGGTACTATTTTTTTATAAATATCTTTTTGTTCCTTATTAAATGATTACCAAGGGTATTTTGATAATTTTATGGTGCAATAAAATAATTGCACATGCATATTGCCTTTTCCTTATATTTATTAGTTTTGTCCTTATTTTTGTAGTGTAACAAAATGGTTACACATGCATATAATTTTTTTCTTATATTTATTAGTTTTGTCGTCATGTATTATTTTAATAATATTTTTATTTAGACCTTTGTAATTGAATTATAAATGATACTATTTTTGTATAAATATCTTTTTGTTCTTACTAAATGACTACCAAGGGTATTTCGATAATTTTATGTTGCAATAAAATAGTTACGCATGCATATTGTTTTTTCTTTATATTTATTAGTTTGTCCTCATTTTTATGGTGCAATAAAATGGTTATACATGCATATTATTTTTTTCTTATATTTATTAGTTTTGTCCACATGTATTATTTTAATAATATTTTAATTTAGAGCTTTGTAATTGAATTATACATGGTAGTAATTTTTTATAAATATTTTTTTGTTCCTCATTAAATTACTTATTTTTTATATCCCAAGAGTATTTCGATAATTTTATGGTGCAATAAAATGATTACGCATGCATATTGCTTTTTTCTTATATTTATTAATTTTTTCCTCATTTTTATGGTGCAATAAAATGGTTACACATGCATATTATTTTTTTCTTATATTTATTAGTTTTGTCCTCATGTATTATTTTAATAAAATTTTTATTTAGACCTTTGTAATTGAATTATACATGGTAGTAATTTTTTATAAATATCTTTTTGTTCCTTATTAAATGACTACCAAAGGAATTTCGGTAATTTTATGGTGCAATAAATATTTCGAAATCGAGGTATGTCTCCTCAACTTATATATTTGAAGCTTTCAAATGACACGTGCATCATGTACTTTTTCACGAATATTCAAACGAAAGACGTGCCGCCAACTGTAGTTGCAACAGTCTAATTAGATTTTTATCCACTTATATAATCACTTTCGTATTGGTTGGACCAGTCTAGCAAACTCAATTTTGTTCCACACTGAATGTATATATTATGTTAACATCGGTTCATTGTACTATATTTCTTTTCTTTTACTCCTATACTAAACAATTAAAACAAGTAGGAAATAATCTTCCCCAAAGTTGGATCTCTTTTGCACATTAGTGTTGCCAAAATGTCAGTGCGTTGCACGAGCACATGTATCTAGTATGACTAAAGTTAAAGGTGGAAACAAACAACTAATTATAACTTGATTTTTTAAATTAACAAGTATTTTCTTCGTCCATCAGTAGCTGTCCACTATTAATTTGACACAGTTTAAGAAATAGTAAATGATATAGATAAGTTTGTTGCGTTACCCTTTGAATATAATAAACTTAATGCTTTGAAAAAAGCATTGAATAACGAATCGTATTCAAAGAGCAAAATAGATAGAAATGAGTAAATAATTCATTGATTTTTCAAACTAAACAAGTATTGTTAGGCATCTATTTTCAGTATAATAGACAACTAAAGATGAAAAGAGAAAATATTTTGGATTATTGATTTTTAGCAAGGATGAAATGTATTTTAGAAACGGGAGGAGTAGATAAATAAAAAGGAAGCTGTACTTTTATGGCTATAGTTTTTGTTTGGCAACAACATAATTTATTACCAAGTAAGGAAATGTACAACACGAAAATAAAGGGGTCGAGGTTGGCCATAGCCCCAACCTTGAGTTACTTTACTTAACCTCATCCTATCTAGCTTACCAAACACCTAGTCTAGGGGTAGTGAGTAAGTTGCTGGAAAACACATGCTAGTTTTGGTGTTGTTCGACTCCATAAGCTGTCTTAGGATCACCACGTTTGTCTTTGTGTATCGGAAAAACTGTTATGGCTATAGTTACCAATTAAGAAGATGCACTTTTATGGCTATAGTTATGACTTGTGACCGTGAAAGGTTTCATTAACTAGTGAAAGTGTTGGGAGTTATATCACATTCCACAATTGTAATTTCCTGTGTAGTCACAATTTTGATGTTAAAGAGAGGTGTTTGAGAATGAATAGACTAAATTAAATTTGATGTTAAAGAGAGGTGTTTGAGAATGAATAGACTATAATTAGAAAATTTGATTAAATTAATTGTGGACTTAATTAATATTTTCAAAACTTTCTAATCTTTTTAAATATACAAATCAACCCACACCCCTTTCCTTTCCAAATCAACCGTTTCTCTCCCCCCTCACTCGACAGTCTTTCTCAACTACTACGACAAATAGTTAGACGAGTTTCTTTTTGACTTTCAACCGTCAATCGACGTGACAAGCAGTGTTCTCCGACGACAACAACTTCGAGTTTTTCGTCGTCCCATTTCTTCTTTCACAGGTAAAAAATTATGTATTTTAGTTATGAAGAAATAGAGGAACTTGAGCCAACTTCTCTTCTAGTATCGATTAACAATTTCAATATTTTTTTATTAAATTTGAAATGTGAACTGAATAAAACCCTAATTTCTGGCATTTCTTCTCTACTCTTTCTGGTGTGAAATATAATTTTTTGTTGTTATTGTAGTTCTTGTTACCGTTGATTCAATTTGTTGGTGATTTTTTGTCATCGTTGATTTTCTTAGTGTGCGTGTTATGTTGGTGTTGCTGGGTTGATTTGTTATTTTTCTCGGTAAGAATGGTGTTACAACAGATGAACCATCTGACGCAACAGATGAACCATCTGACGCAACAGATTAACCATATCATGCAACAGATAAACCATCTGATGCAATAGATAAATCACCTGATGCAACGGATTAATCATCTGATACAACAGATTAACCATTTGATCCAACAGATAAATCATCTGTTGCATAAGATAAAATATCTGATGCAACAAATTAAATATCTAATGCAACAGATGAACATAACAGATTTTTCATCTGTTGCGACAGACGACTCTTCTGTTTGAAAGAAATCTAAACAATATTGATCCAACAGATAACTCATTTGGCAACAGATGAGTGATCTATTTTTATTTTTTCAAAGGATTACTCATCCGTTACAATAGGTTGGTTATATGCTGCAACAGATATCCTACCTAGTGCAACAAATTTGTGGTCTGTTTTTATTGTTTCCAATGGATTACTCATCCCTTACAACAGGTTGGTTATATGCTGTAACAAATATCTACCTGATGTAACAGATGTGTTGTCTGTTTTTATTATTTCCAACAGATTACTCATCCCTTGCAATAGGTTGGTTATATGCTGCAACAGATAGCCTACCTAGTGCAACATATGTATGGTCTGTTTTTATTGTTTCTAACGAATTACTCATCCGCTGCAACAAGTTAGTTATATGCTGGAACAGATATCCTACCTAGTGCAACAGATGTGTGGCTATTTTTATTATTTCCAATAAATTGCTCATCCCTTGCAACAGGTTATATGCTGCAACAAATAACCTATCTGGAGCAACCGATGTGTGGCCTATTTTTATTTTTTCCTGTGAATTGCTCATTTGCTGTAATAGGTCGGTTATATGCTGCAATAAATAACCTACCTAGTGCAACAAATTAGTGATCTGTTTTTATTATTTCCAATGAATTACTCATCTGCTGCAACAGGTTGGTTATATATTGCAACATATATCCTACCCGGTGCAACGAATTTGTGGCCTATTTTTATTATTTCCAACAGATTGCTCATCCTTTGCAATATGTTGGTTATATGCTGCAGCAGGTAAACTACCTGGTGCAACAGATGTGTGGCCTATTTTTATTATTTTCAACGGATTACTTATCCATTACAACAGGTTGCTTATAGGTTGTAACAAATAACCTACCTAGTGCAACAGATTAGTGATCTGTTTTTATTATTTCCAACGGATTACTCATTTGCTGTAATAGGTTAGTTATATGCTGCAACAGATAACCTACCTAGTGCAACAGATGAGTAATCTATTTTTATTATTTCCAACAAATTACTCATCCGCTGCAATAGGTTGGTTATATGTTGCAAAAGATATCCTACCTGGTGCAACAGATATGCGATCTGTTGGAACTATTATTTTACTATTGTACATATTTGATTTACTATTATCCTTTTTAATGATGCATTAATCAATTATAATCTATTTTATGTTCCTAAAAATTTTAGATAATATGGCTCCTAAAAGAAAAAAAAAATCAAATAAAGTCCAAGTAAAGAAACAAGTGAAGCAGCTAGGCTATATCCACCACTCTATGAGTTTGTTTTGCAAGCGTTATTTCAATTAGGAGCAGAAGATGATGAACATGGAAAGGAGGAATGTTTCAAAAGAGAAGATCCAAATGCTAATAGCCATTTCACCGAAGAGTTGGTCAAAACCTTCAGCATTGATTGTTATCATGTGAGAATATAGTGCGATGGTGCAACAGATTTAATGGGTGATTTTGTGGTTAAGTCAGCCATAGAAAAATCTTTCGACACCTTCAAAAAAATACTTTGAGAACAAAAATTGGATGCTTATTTTAGGGACAGCTGCTTTGGGCAATATCTTGATTTGCTGGAGGACAACAATGCTTATTTTCAAATGAAAATGGTATATAATCTTCTCAAGCGTAGATTTATGTGTAAAAACCAAGATAAGATGGATGAGGTGTGGATAAATTAATGTGGCATTCCTGTTTGTTTTGGTTGGAAGGAGTTTGCCATAGTTACTGGATTAAAATGTTATCCTCTTTCTCCTTCTCAAGTTATACCTATTCTAACCTAAAAAAGCATTTCGCACACCCAAAAAAGGCAAAGGCAAGTTGAGTGATCGTGATGACCTGGTATCCCTTGTTGGTTCAAGCTTCAAAAACATAAATTTTGATAGAAGCGTTGAAAAGTAAAAGACTTTCAAAGAAGCACAAGCAATCATTGCGCTTGGTTTAGTTTTTACATAATGTTCTTTGGGTGAGAGATGTTAATAACAACGTATCACTTGGTTTGATAAAACTCTCCGAGGATCTTGAGGCATTTAGCAACTATCTTTGGGTTTATCAAAACTTTAAAATAACTGTCAAATATTTGTTGACTCCGTTAACGCCAAGGACAGTCAACTTAGATGGCTTTCCATGGGCTTTCATGATAAATATTTCTTTTATTATGACATGATTTTTTTATCCAATAATGCTTTTGATTTGTTGGCGTTATTTTATAGGCTTGGGCATTTGAAACCACTTCTTATTTGAGACAACAAGTGAAACTACCAGGAAGAAGTTTTATGTCCAAGAATTCTGAGATGGTTGTCGGCCAAAACTAATTAAAATGTAAAATTTCTTGATCTTTTCACCTCCCCGAAGGAAGTAGTAAGTCTAATTCTAATTAAGTTTTTATTTTAATTAATGATTTTTTAAAAATAATTTCATCATCATTCTAATATATTTACTGATTTATTTTAAATTATACATCCGTGGCTTGTTCCGACCAATCGAGAGTTGAAGATGTCATTTTTTCTTACTTTGCGGTCTGTGTAAACTTTATCGTACCCTAAGGTCATTGATAGAATAAAGAAGAAATTATTTAGAGCAACAACCATCACAAGAACAACAATTTTGGAGGGTGGGCTTGTTGTTGTTGATGATGGTAGTGGTAGTGGTGCTCCTCTTATAGTTTTTGAAACAACAAACCATTATGATTATGATCATACTGGTTATACAAATTTTTCCACTTCTAGCAAATGTTCTGCATACAAATGTCAAGACTGTAAGGCAAAACTTGATGGAGTGATTAATGTCATTAATGCATTAACTGCTTATGTAAAGAAAATGACATATAAGAGAGGTATCATTTCATCAAAGAGGATTTCATATCCATACACTTCACTAGAGACCAAGGTGGCTAAGAGGAGAAGGAAAGAAATTTCCAAGGCATCATCAAGCATTGAAAAAAGCAAAATTGCAACTCCTCTGTCTTTTTCTTGAACCTTTAATGAATGTATAAGGGGCAATGGAGAGCAGCATGAGCTAAAGAAGGTGAATGTATATCATCTATTCTAATAAACAAACAGACACGTCTGTTTCAATAAATTATACATCTGCTGAAAATTATCAAACAGATATATACATCTATTGCAACTGTCGTATAACCTGTTGTATCAGATGCGTTATCTGTTGCAATATATGTCCGTCTGTTTCAGCAAATCAAACAGGTCTTAGTACTATTTTAATTTGTACCAATAGATGAGTCATATATTGCAACAGATAGGTCATCTGTTCAAAATTATCGTACAACTCTATTTTACCTGTTCAAGTTTGTCCCAACAGATGATCTATATGATGCAACAGATAAATAATCTATTGTATATCTGTAATTAGCATTGACAATTCTGGCTTTTTAGGTGGATGTCATAGTAGAAGCTACTACTTAACAACATAATATCGCAGTTGATAATCCATCAACTGCTTTCATGGAAGAAGAAAAAGTAGAGCCTATCAGCTCGGAAGAACGGAAGAATTACCCATTTGAAAGGTTCAACATCGCGGACGAGGCTCTAAAAAAACTAATAAAGTTGATCAATGACTATTCAGAATGAATTGCCGATGGGTTGTTAAAGTATCACGCCGGCAGGTACATAAATCTTTTTTAAAGATATTGATTTATACAATTCTTGTTGTAAAAACATGACATTAACACATATAAATCATGTATAAAAAAATGATGAACACTACACAATGAACGAATCAAGTCTTGATGTTGATATGTTTGACTTTGTTGTTGCACATCCCGAAATGAAGAATTGGTTCTATTTGATGTCACAGCCCCAAACTTGCTGGAATGATGTGGTTTAAATCTCATACATATTACTGTTAATTAATACTTTATTTAATTATATCTGTGTATTAAATTTATTGTCACATAATCTGAAATGTTTAATAATATGTGCAGTACGTCAATGTCATTTTTTACTACCTCCGAAAGAAGGCCAAGTTGCAAGCACAAGAACAATACAGATACACGACAGACAATTATTTATACAAAGTTTACATCAAGTATGCCAACGATAGGTTTTATCAACAACAACCAAAAGTTTCCCGAAATAAGGAATACTTAATTAACATCATCAAAGGTTTTAGCATTTCAACTGGCTTACCTTGGCATTTGATCGACGAAGTGTATATCCCAATTAATTGTGGTGATAAATTCCATTGGGTGTTGGCTGTCGTCATTATAAAAGAGAGGCGCATCTGAGTTTATGACTCGATGTCGCAGAGGAGACATTTCGAGCCATCATCTGAGATACAAAAGTTGGACAAAATATTGCCTACTTACCTTAATATGAGTGGCTTTTTGGACCAAAAGGTTCATACTGATTGGTCGACGATTGAAGCATACCGGGATAAAATGGATAATCTATTTAATGTAGAATATATTGAAGGAATTGCTCAACAACCCATTGGTATCCTGTATCTATCATGATTTAGTTTCATTTCATAAATTTCACAACGCTTATATGAGCTGCAAGATATGGATTATCTATTTTTTTAAAACTCAGGGATTGCGGTCTTTTTGTTGCCACTTATGCCGAGTATTTGAGCGATGGATTACAGGTACTAAATGATGGACTTTATGCCAAATTACTCCGCAAAAGATATGCTGCTCTTTTATGGAAATACGGAGAAGTGAAAGCTCAAAAATCGTACGCAAGCGACATTAAAGATCCACGACGACAAAAGCTGAATTCCATAGCACCAGATGAAGAACAACTTTTCCATATTGAGTAGATGTTTATAGCTTAAGTCTGTCAAAGTAATAACCTCTCCTTGGTAATTGTTGGCACCAAAGGTTAAATTGTTGATTTATTTGTAGAGTAGATCATTTGTACCCATAATGATTTTTTTACATTTTATTTATTCGTTGAGTTATTTCATATAATTTCTGAAGGCTTCAATTTATTTTATGTTGTTTATGAATATAATTTAATCCTTAGTTTTGAACTTATTAATTGAAATGGAATACTAGATTCAAATATCACAGTAGATAATACATTTGTTGCAATAGATGACATATTTCTTGGAAATTATCAAATAGATTTAGACATATGTTGTAATATGTAGGTTATCTGTTGGAAATTATCAAACAAGTCTTCCTACTTTTTGATGTGTTCCAATAGATTACCTATCAGTTGTAACAGATAGACTATATGTTGCAACAAATTCTATATCTGTTGCGACAGAGACATCTGCATAATGCAACAAATGACCAACCTATTATAACAGATAATCAATCTGTCACAACAGATATACTATCTGTTATGACAGATATATAATCTGTTGCATTATAAAAAAATCAACTTTCATCAAACATAAAAAATTGTTATAGTGTTTGTCTTTGTACATCTTTTTCTTTATACACAGACTCTAAGCATTTAGTTAGTACCTCATAAGCCTAGAACTCTTACATCTTTTCCACAATGGCATCGCACAGATTGGACATTTTTGTGCTGGTCAGCAAACATTCAATGTATGCAAGCACGTACAACCCGCACGTGGCACCAGGTTTATTTTTTTGAAGGTCCATGCCCTTGTTTTGACCTTAAAAATCCCATGCTTTCTTTATCAAGACTACCACTGGAAAATGATCCATCAGTTTACTCTGCCTTAAAAAGATGGGGGAAACTCCAACAGTGGCTGCATGTGGATAAAAAAAGCAACATCGTCGAAGACAGGTAAGTCGTAGTCATAAACTTTAATCTTTCCCTCATCGAGAAGTATCTTAACAACAAGAAAATATTTGACTTCCACATTCATGACTGCAAGAATTCTCTTTTCCTTGATCCAGCTCTTACCGTGTGGATATGGCCTCTTCCCTCTAACATAGTTAATCATATCTTTCTCTCATTCATACGTAGAAACTAACCAATCAAATCCCAAGCCACCGAGAGTTTTAGCTAGATCCCTGAGCCCATTGTACCTATTCTTAAAATTATTGTAAAAGTTGAGGTCCCATTATCCTATCGACAGCATCATAAGCATCCGGATATGCTAATTACCTGCCCTTCATGAGGCAGAGAATTTCATCAACATACTGTGATATAAGAAGAAAAATTTTAAATAGGTTAGTAATTGCAAAGACAAAAAACATCATGGAAAGATGCAATGGATGGTGCATCTGTTGTAGAGGATTCTTTGAATCTGTTCACAGATTACCCAGCTAACGCAACTTATGCAACAAATGTTTAATATGTCACAACAGAACAACCACCAGTTGCTCCAGAATACCCAACTGTTCCAACAGATGGCACATCTATTGTATAGCTTCTTCTGCATGGAGTAGATTAGAAGGCCAGGTTAAGAAAAGTAAACTTACCTTATCCATATACCACTTAGCATAACTGTCATACTCCTGAAGTCTTGGTATTTAAGCATATGCATGGTGTATTCTTCTGCAGGTCTCTTCTTCTTAGGATATTTGGTATTTCACAGTTGTGTTATATCTTGGTCACCAAGTACCATTTATATGTCCACTTCTTTAGTGGCCTCGGAACTTCAATAACTCTTGGAGAGGAAGGAGTTGCAATCTTTTTTATTTTCAGACTAGAGAGTATTTGGCTAATTTTTTCTTTTCTTCCTCCTAACCGCCATTGTAGGAGTGTATGGCTCCCTCACCTTCTTGGATGGTATGACATTCCTCAACAGCTTCAGAGATAGCCTCTTATTTTTCAAGAAGTTTATCCTATCTGTCCTTGTATACTTTGCATTTTCAATAAGAACATAAGGGTAAAAAGGGGTGAGAGAAACCGCTATAAAGGTAGAAGGGACCGGTGTAAGGGTGAGAGGGACCTGTGTAAGGGGTGATTTCAAACATATTTATTTTTTCTCGAGCAACAACTTGATCATCAACATGACTGGCAGCAGCATCAACATCATGCTACCACCAATATCAACAACTCCACCAGCAGTACCCCCAGAAGAAGCACCCGGATCTGTTGTAGTAGGTTGGTCATGAATAGTTTCAACATTAGGCTGACCTTGCCTAACTGCTCTTCTTATGGATGTTTCTCCAGCTAATTTCTTCTATATTAACTCCACAATTGGGTCTGCTATTGTATTAACAAGACCTAGAGTAATAAAAGAAGTCATCACCAACTCCTGCTCAATAGGAACGATCTAAGGATGCACAACCTATAAAAAGACATATATATTTAAATCGTATGATAATAATTTGCAGTTAATTGGGTTACATGTTTACACAATTAATTTATGCAATAGATGATCTATCTATTACAATAGCTGATTGTATGTCACAATAGATGGGTAATATATTGCATCAGATTACCCATTTATTGCATAATTTACCGTATATGTGTTATCTGTTGAGTCAGGTTCATAGAACCAGAGCAACAGATGGTTAATCTGTTGTAAAATATGGAATGTCTGTCATAACAGATCACTCATCTGTTGCAACAGTTGCAGTATATGGGTAATCTGATGAAATAGACGACTCATCTATTACAACAGATGACATATTTGTTTTAATATCTTTCTTTGAAACAAGTTATTTTACTCAAAAGAAGATGTACTACATAATCCGGGTTTAAAGAGATCAGCCTCCTTAACTCTTATATTGTTCTTTACAGCCAACCACCTAAGGATCCTTGGACGAGAAACCTCATCCAGGTAATCCTTGACCTGCTTTCAGATGTGACGTATGGCTTCAAATGGCCAAACCTAAAAAATGTAAACAGGAGCCAAGCAAATAATTATTCAATATAAATTAATGGATGAGTAAACAAATAGTGATTAAATTTACCATGAAAGCCAAAGGAAAGCTGTATAATGTGATCGTCTTTGGGGATAGCTTTGTCAGTAAATATTTGACAGTCAAGTTATAGTTGTCATATCCCAGGGATAACCGTTGAATTTCTCAAAATCATCAGCAAGCGCCAACAAATCATCTTTTATGACTTTCTTGACGTCCCTTTCTAATATAATGGAATGGGCAAACCAAACCAAGCACAATTGCTTCCTGTACTGCTTTGGTATGGTTTTATCCTTGAGATCTTCTTTCAAATCCGCTGCTTTGTAGCTACATCAGCAATGTCCAACAACCATCTATTTTTTCCTTTAGTTTGGGTTTTGGTGGGTGATTGCTTGGACAATGCCTTCCTTCTATCTGATGAAGGTAGTGGTTTGGATGTTCCGCTTGCCTTAGACCTTATGCGGGGTATTTCCTTGGTAAGAGATTCTTCTGGACGATCGTATCTTAAGCCCGTCACTATGACAAACTCTTTCAAGCCAAAACAAACTGGCATGCCACAGTAATTGATCCAATTTTATCCATCTTTTTTTTTGTTCCTTCGAATCTTTATCATCCCCCACGTACTTGATCATGCGCTTGAGAAGACTATATACCATGCTCATTTGAAAATGAACAGTGTGGTCCTTAGGTAGCTCAATAAAGTGTCCAAAGCAACTCTTATTAAAAAGTCCGTCTATGTTTTCATTCTTTATAATATTCCTAAATTCATCAAAAGGTTTTCCCAACTGACATTTAATTACAAGATCACCAATTAGTTCTGCAGGGTCATCTATTAGCATCGCAACTTGAAACCTGTCAATACTAATAGTTTTAATAGCCTCATGCTGGGATTCGATCTTAATTCATGCCCTATTGGTGATGTATTATCAATATGTTGACCATCGTCCTCTTTCTTACTTTCTACTTCTTCCTCTTTTTGTTTATCATCATGTTGATCAACATTCTCTTTCTCACTTCTACTTCTTCCTCACTTTTATTTTCTTCACTAGCCTCTATATACCCTTCTCCACCTCTCTTTTCATAACTTTCCTCGGCTTCATTTTTCCCTGACTAAGATTGTTCAGGAAATTCCTCCTAATTCATCTGTACTCTAGCCTTTTTTGTTGGGTGGTCAGAAGTTGATCCACTTTCAGTTTTTATTCTTTTGAGAGATATCTTTTAACTACAAACAACTGAAAAATAAAAAATATATTACATTTGATATCTGCATAAATTTTTAAAAAAAGGTAAGATAAATTTCAATAAATTATTATACGCCACATTACAAAAAAAAAAATACTCCAACGGATAACCTATCAGTTGGAACAGATGGGAAATCTGTTTGAAAACCTATTTAATACCTCCCAAAAGATGTTCCACCTATTACAATAGATGAACCACCAAGACCACCACCAATGCCACCAAGACCACCAACAATGCCACCAAGACCACCACCAAGAGCACCACCAAGACCACCAGCACCACCACCAATATTACCATGCCACTAATACCCATATCAAGACCACCAAGACAGCCAACACCACCACCAATGCCACCAATACCAATACCAAGACCACGAACACTACCACCAAGACCACCAATACTGACACAACCACCAAAAGCCAACAATAATACCACAAATACTATCCAACAATACCACGCCAGTCAATGAAATACTGCGATAAAAACTAGGGTTTTCATGGGTTCTTTCTACGTTATTTAGCATCAAAACTCAAAATTCTTAACCCATTCTCGAAGGTAATACAACTAAAATTCCTCTTTTTCATCATAATCTAAAAATCCCTAATTTCCATAATAATAAATAGATGTAAACTCTTTTCTAACTTTGTTACCTACGAAGACAGCAAAAACGATGGATACAAGTGAGAATAAAGTCAAAAATAACAACTATGTGGTCAAAAATGGAAAGAAAATTGATTTGTTTTGAAGGGTTGAGCAATATGCTGAGTAGTTGTTGTATGTATTGTAGAGAGAGAAAGAAAAGAGTGAGAACTCGAGATTTGAAGTGATGAAATATTTTTCCTGCAAATGGATGAGTTGTATTGGGTTGATTTGTACTTTTTAGAAAAGAATGACAAGTTTTGAAATTGTTAATTTGGTCCGAATTGATCATAATTATTTTTTAAAATCAATTGCAAAGAAATCTATTGCGACAGATGACTGAACTGTTGGAAATTTTCAAACAGATATTGATATCTGTTGCACTAGATGACATATCTATTTGAAAATCTTTTTTTTTATTTTAAAGAAATCTTCTTTCCGAATGAATACAGATAAAATACTACTAAGGTGGTAAAAAATATTTCTTGGATAACTTCATTTTGCAAAATAGACACATTGAAAACTTTTTTAGGTTTTTTGACGCAAGTTTTGAAAAATTAAGTATTTAGACACTAGGTTGGCATCATCACTTCTTATATACAACCCGAGCACACACATAGTTTATTGGGATATATTGTGTGTCAAGACTATTGGGATTATTCTTTATATACCACATAATTTATTATCGATTCTATTTCAAGTTTATTAAAAAATCTAATTATTCAAATGAACAGATGAATAGTCGAGCATTTATGACATATTAAAAAAATAGCTGCACATCCACTCACACCCTATGTCAATTGGGTATACGCTATCTCCTCGAATTCCACCGACGCACGTGTCTACCTACAACTGGTCAGGAAGACCAAAGGCTTTTTGTAAGACCCTGTAAAGTTTCCTCATCGTCAAAGCCTTTGAAGCAAGTTAAAAGAAGCTTAAGACTTAGAATTTTAGCTATGTGTTCCAACACTTAGTTCATTTTTGAGCCCTCAAACTTTGATGAATTATTTTGCAACCTTCCCGACCTCCGTTTCTTAATTTTGTTATTGCGTTGTGATAAGGCAAAGTCGTAAGGTATCTCAGGTGAGTTTTGGAATTTTTGGAATCCATTTAGGGGATATTTGCGCAAAAAACTGCAAAAAAGAACAAAAGAAAAGCCCCCCCCCCCCCCCCCCAGCTTAGCTAAGGCTCTGGGTAAGGCGCCGCCCAGGCCATAGCCTTTGTGTCCAGTTTTCAGCTTTTTTTCTCCATCTCATTAAGGGTAAAGTTGGTATTTTAGCACTCCTTTATCATCCTTAACATGAGATTACACCCCAAAAATACCATATTATTCATACTTTCATCAAAAACCACCAAGAACATAGCTTAGGGTTTCTACACAAACTTTAAGAGAACTCAAAAGTTAATCATCAGTTTTCAATAATTTTTTGAGAATTAGAATCCCCATTTTGAGGGCTACAAGAAGCACCCATTAGTTTCAAGAATAGCAACCCAATGTCAAGAACTCACTCAAAGTTTTAATTTCAAGGTATGTGGGGTTTGAACAAGAACACTCTTTCGTTCTTGTGCCCAAAAGTTTTAGATTTTCTTAAAGAATTTTGTATTTTCAAGATGAATTCATATTATTTTGCTATATTTCAAGTTTATGAGATTATAGAATTGTTCAAGTCTTGAATTACATGATTATTTTGTTCAATTATGATCTGAATTGAGAGTTCATGATATAAATTGCACATTCCTATATTGATATCATGTTTCCAAGAATTTCCATGAGTTCTTGTCATGAGTTGAACTTTATTGTGAAATTGTGAGTCTTTGAGGATGAATTATTGATACTCTAAGAAGTGTACTTATATTTCCATGTTGTTGAGATTTTAAAACTTTGATGAAAAGTCTATCAAGATTTCAAGTAAAGAATTGAGTTTTGATCCTAAGCTAAGAAAGAAATCCACATCATTTGTTTGATTTGAGATAAAGGGGAAGCATATTGGCTCCCATTACATATTGTTGAATTGTTTAAGGTTGATTTTCTTAAAGTTCTGAGCTAATTAAGAGAGTAGTATTTAGCACCGAGTTGGGCTTGATTCCAAGGTCTCATGCCCCAGAACTACGTGCCCCCGTAGGTTTCTGATTTATCCCAAGTGGGTTAAGCAAGTGATCACTAAAAGTTAAAGGTTCTACTCTGAGGCAAGGATAGAATAGCTCTCCCTAACGTGGTCAAGACATTGGACTCCATGTAGCTTACATGGTTTATGTCGGTTAGAAGAAACTCACAAAGTTATATAATCCCGAGTCCCAAGTGTCCCAAAGTCTCTTAAGTTTTCTAGGGTATCAAGTCTTAAAGTTCCTAAAGTATCAAGTTCTTGAGTTTTAAAGAAGTTTTACCATCCTTAAGCAAAAAGTGTAAGTTTGAAGGTATATTGATTTTGAAGGCTATGACCCTATGATTCCTAAAGTTTTCAAGTGTCATGATTATTAAGTTCCCAAGAAGTTTCTTGCTTTCATCAGATTATAGTTTATGTCCTGAAAGTTGATATTTAAAGATTTCATCTAATTTACAAGTTGAGAACAAAGAAAAAATGTAATCCAGAATAAAGTGAAATGACTCACGCGATTTATATTATCTATTTCCTAACTTCAACTTATGAGAATTTTATTCAAGTTATGTGAGTCATCTATTATAGAATGTATGTTTTCTATTAAGACTTGTGATACTAATTATTTATTTTCATACACCCCCACATGCTCAGTACATTCCCAAAGTACTGGTCCACATATATGTCTGTGTGCTACATTATCTCATAATGTAGGTTCAGGTGCTCCGTCCTAGCCTCGTCAGTGATCCCCGAGTGCCTTTATCTACATACCCACAATGTTGAGTCCTCATGGTTCGAGGACCAGTTATATTTAGATATTCAGTTTATCTAGTAGTTGTTCATTTCTTTTCAATTGAGTATGAGTCAGTTGGGGACCTGTCCCAATGGCTCTCTAGTTCTTGAGTAGTAGAAACTTTGTCAGACTAGTTGTCAGATTGTTAGTATGTCAAGATTTCTTGTATTATGGTTGTTCGGACAAAGTATTTTCATAGTATTTCTTATAATTTGATATAACAGTGCCCGTGATTTATCTATTTCATCTCTAAGCAAGCTATTATGTGAATTAGCAGGCTTAAAGGGTTAGCTTGGGGCTACTTGTAGCCTTAAGCACCGTGTGACGCTTCGGGACCCATTTTTAGGGCATTACATTTTTATTTTGGTCTATATAAACAACCATTAACTATACACAATATTCATCTTCTTCAACCCAAAAAAATTAATAAATACAACCAGATGCCGAGAATTCTACTCATACCATGAAGGAGGGTTTGTTTCCAGTGTAGCCATGACATTCTCCTCCTCCGAAATGACCTGGACTGTCTCTTCTACGGTCTGGGTCAGGACAGGGAGCACCTCCACCGTGAACTCTGGCGTATCGCCTAATTTTTACAAGCAATCGTGGAGAGGTTGAACATGCAGCCTGAGGAGTTCATCACCCCACATCATCCCCTTAGTTTAGGTTTTAATTATTGCTGTAGTTATAGTTGTAAGTTCATTGCAAAGAAGCTTTCATGGCTAGGGAATTTATTAGATGAAAGCTTCTTTCTTTTGCCCTTTTTGCTCGTATTTTTCTATAAGTATGGTCTTAAACCATTGCTGCAATGAACTTATGAAATAAGTGTTTGAAATTTTATTGCAATGCCCTTTCTGTTTGTCTCGACATTAATTACACAATTATGTTCTTGGTTGAAATTTTGCAATTTCCCCTGTTAGAAGATGAATGAAATAGTTGTTAGACATTAAAACTAATAATCTATTTATATATATACAAATTCATATATGCTAATGGATAATGAATATGATCTATCAACGATTATATGGATTTCTACAAAATTAATTACAAGTTCAATATAGTATATGATTGACCGAAATCAATAACTACGCGTGACTGTCTATGTAATTGATGGATTCCATTATGTAGGTTCATGAAATATAAATAATTAAATAAATATAATTGTGTCTATTGTAAATCACAGACTGCAAGCTTTGTCACTAATAGACCATACTGCTGGACCTCTTGCATAGACCGCAATAAAATTGATGCCTTCTCATACGTTGGGTAGATCTAAACCGTATAGATCCACACTCGGTCAATGCTAAGGTATATACGGGTTGGTGCAACGGTCCAAAAAATATTAGTACATAGTCAAAGATATAAATAATTAAATAAGTGAAAGTGATTTGAGGGCGATATATTGTGTCCATTGTGAATCCTAGACCTAAAGCCTTGTCAATAATATACCGCATTGGTTTATTGCTCTTAGTAGAAAATTTGAAAAAATAAAAATAATTAATTAATAAAATAATAAATAATTACATTCTATGAAATTAAAGGAGCTTGAACAAGTCATGTGATCATATACGAGTTTAAGTAAAATGGAGAAGTTGATTAAAGATGTGTGCAGATAGGTAGTGGATGAACAAATAAATTCCTCACAATGTACTTTTTCTTTGGTAAACATTGCCCTAAGGATGTTGGTTGTTCAACCACAAGTCATCACCTCACACATGTTTGATCACCACTTTCAATTTACATGGACTCTCATACGATCACATGACTTGTTTAGGCTTATTTAATTGCACAAAATCCAATTATATATTATTTTATTAATTAAATAATCATTTTCAAAATATGTGCTAGTCATGGTCTATGAATATGTATCCTCGTCTAGTGTATTTATTAATGAAGTTGTCCGTAGTTTATGCTAGACTATGCTTAGTCATTTACTCGGTCTTATATAATCTAGAATAGATTGGGAACTACTTCCATAGTTAAATAACTAGACGAAGATATTTATTTATAGACCATGACTAGCACATATTTTGAAAAAGATTATTTAATTAATAAAATAATATATAATTGAATTTTATGTAATTAAATGAGTTTAAACAAGTCATGTGCTCGTATGAGAGTCCACGTAAATGAAGGTGGTGATCAAAGATGCGTGAGGTGATGACTTGTTGTTGAACAAATGATGAGTTGTGGTTGAATAAATGAATTTCCCACAACATACATGTGCTTTGGGTAAACATTACCCTAAGGATATTGGTTGTACAATCACTACCCATCCTCACACATCTTTGATCACCTTCTACAATTTACGTGGACTCTCATACGATCACATAACTTGTTTATTCTCATTTGATTGCATAAAATTCAATTAATTATTTTATTAATTAATTATTCCTTTTTTTCCTACTATGATACTAAGGGCAACAAACCAATAGGGTATATTATTGACAAGGCTTTGCGTCTATGATTTACACTGGACACAATCGATGCACCTCTACAAACCATGATAGTTACTGAATTGGTGAAACAATGCAACATATAATGGTAATCTTGTTTGTTGTCATTGTAAGTATGTGATTTATTCAATCGATCATGCGTTCAATCTTAAAATTATAGAGAACAACTTCTATAATATTTGTCATCGACCTTTATAAATTAGGACAATAGCTGAACTGGTAACACAATGCAATCAACTATTTAATCTAACAAAACAATGGAATAACTGAACATAATTTCATCATTAAATGTCATCATTGACATGCCAAATATATGTAATTCAATTATCCATAAAACAAAAATCATTAAAAACAATAAAAGCATTAAGAGCATTGTTTGTTCCAAACCACCGACATGTTATCATCATTGAGTTCCTTAACAATGCCCATCACATCTATTTCATTTTCTTCATATTTTTCTCCTCTTCTTCTACTTCTTTCTTCTCATTTTATGTCTTTCTTCTTCTTCTTCTTCTTCTTTTAATTTATTCTCTTCTTCAATATTTTCATCCTCCTGTTCAGCCACTCCTTCTTCATCAACTGTCTTCTTGTTTTTCTCTTCTTCTTCTTCTGTTTTCTCCTCATTTTCTGCTTCTTTTTCAGTTGTCCTCCTCTCATCTTTTTCTTTTTCTTCTTCTTTTTTCACATCTTCTTTATCTGCCGCCTTTTCCTCTTCCATTTCTTCTTCTTTCTTCTCTTCTTCAGCTTTTTTATCTGCTACAGCAATGTCTGTCACTACGACTGTAAGTTCTTCAAGGTTTACTTGATTCCGGCTACGAGGGGAACTGTCGAGATGCACTGCTTTGTTTTGAAAGGATTACAAAAATTATGCAAAAAAATTAAATCAAAAGAGCAAAAAATAAATTAATTTACCTTCATCTTGATGCTTCTTCTTATTCTTATCGATTCTCCTCAACCTCTCATCTCTAATAAAAGAAGCAGTATTCAGAGCACTTTTCTCGAGCACAACAACACGCTTACACAGGTCATCATCATTAGAAGTGTCGGGTGTAGTTTTAAGTCCACTTGAACTAGCATAATCACAAGCACGTGCTGGACTTGGAACATAATTGTGGCCACCCAAATCTTTGTCTTCGTCTTCGTCTGCGACCTCCGTTGATGAAGCCAGGAAGTTACGCCTTTTAGTTGCGCTTTCAAGGCATCGATGGATGTATCCTTAACTTTGTCCGTGTATGGCTTAAATATTTTCATGTATCTCTGCTCTATCTCACGGATGATAGTGGTAAGTTACGGGTGCACAATCTATAAAAAATAATATAAATTATATGAATTCACTAATATAATAATATTATTATCATATTATAATAAGTATAATTTTATATTTGAGTTGTCTCCTTTGTACTTAAATGGGTCACCTTCCATTATGTTATCACACTTCGGCGTATACCATCTAAGAAGATGAGGAATAGGCAAAGGGGTATCCAACGACTTACCGACGTACCTTCCCAGATGAGGAATGACATAATAAATCAATAAGATGGTAAATTATAAGTACCATAAATGGCCAGGGAAAGTCATATAACACGTACGTTGCATTATTTCTCTTCACAAAGGCTTCTTTCTGCTTAGTCAAATCAATTTTCTTTTTCAAATAGCTCAATGTCAGTCCAAATGACTCTTTTACCCATGGATACCCCCAAAGAAATCTAAATCATCCGCCATCTTGATGTGGTCTGAATCCACCTTCTTTGACAAGTCCTTTGCCAGCAGCATCGAGTGCACGAACCAAACCAAAGCGCACTTCAACTTTTGTTGATTAGTCAACCTATTACCTTTGATCAGGCTAACCAACCTTGAGGCAGTAATGCTCTTGTTCTTCGTCACCTTAAAATGAAAGTTTTCCCTATTTTGGAGGACTTTATTTATTTTTAATTCACGGGGATATGCTCAACAATTCAGTCCCGTAATCAGAGCAAATTTCTTTAAGCCAAAACAAGCTGGCTTACCATTCACATAGAACCAAATTTCATGCAGTTTTTTTTATTATTTTTGATACGTCGCAGCAACACATAATGGACCATCTTTCCATTAAACTTAAAATATTCCGACATATGCCTCAAGTATCCGAAACAAGTCTTCTTAAAATCAGCTTACAATTTTGTTCAACAAAAATCCTTCTAAACTCTCGATAGACTGCCATTCTTGCTCTTATGAAAATCTTTGCTGGAAAAGAAACTAGCTCATTCATCCAAGTTGTTAGGACATATGACTCAATGGAGATATCTCTCGCACAAATTGGCAAGGATAGGGGATCATCATCCTCCCCGTCTCCACTATCTCTTTTGTCCTCATCTTCACCGCTATAACTTTCACTTACTTCTTCGCTTTCCCCTTCCCTTTTCTGTTCACTATCCTCAACATCGTCACTCTCATGTGCACTACTTTCTTCATATTTGGAAAAATCAACAATGATTTTTTATTCAATTTCTGACTCGAATTCATCGACTATAGATTTTTTCCTCTTCAAAGTTTTAGAAACTTCTTTATCTTTTCGCTTCCTACTGCTTGAAGCAGTGGAAGCAGACCTTTTAACTACTTTATGAACTCTCACCATTTATGATCTACAACCAAAAATGAATCTGTAGTGGTCGATTTATGGACCACTGGTCTATTAATAAAAATAAAAAAATACAGCAAAAATAAATCTGCCGTAGTCAATCTATCGACCACTGGTCTATTAAGAAAAATGAAAAATCGCCTCAGATCAAACATGCAAATCAAGTTCCAATTTCTTCAGATATTGGCAGTGCAATTCACAACAACAAGAACACTATTCAAATGGGTCCAATTCAGTACAACAAATTCAAAATCAATACGCAATATAAATATAAAATTTTTCTAGTCATTATCCAAAGCAAAATACGATTAAACATGCAGAATCGACAATGTTAACTAAAAAAACTCAAATTTTTAGTAAAAGAAGCCCAACACAAAGTGAAAACAAAAAAAAAAACTAAAATGGATCTAAACTGACTGGGAAGGAAGATTAAACTTACTTGAGGAAGAGAAACTGGAAAATTTTGACTTGAGAAGCAAGACTCGACCCAAATTTTTTTTCAAAAAATATCAAGAAAACACAGAGAAGAAGGGGATTTGAGGAGAGAAAAAAGTTTGAATTTCTTAAATGATTTTAATAAATATTTGAAAAATTAATATATATAAAAAGGAACCGTATTATATTTTTTATAAAGTTGTATTCTCCAAATTAAGTTTTCAAAGTGAGCTATTGAAAATTTTCAACATACATTTGCATTTGTTGCAACAGTTGACTGAGTTGTTGGAAAATTTCAAACAAATATTAATATCTGTTGCAACAGATAACATATCTGTTTGGAATCTTTTTTTAAAATTTTAATACTACTAAGGCGGTAAAAAATATTTCTTCGATAACTCAAAAATCTCCTCCTTTAGTAGTCTTATCTTGCCTTTTCAATGTCACCCATCTTCCTTGAGCCCCTTAAGTTATTAATGAATATTAATGAACATTTAAACCCATATCTAGAATTATCTCTCTTTCAGCCCTAAATTTAGTTATCTCTCTTTTTTTTCTTTCTCTCCTCATTTGGGTTATCACAACCTTCTCTTTTTTTTTCTCTCCTTTCTCTCCTCTTTCTTATAAGGATCCTTTCAGATCTCAACCGACTATATCTTTTCTCGACTGAAATTGTTATTTGGATCACCTTGCTTTTGACATTGCAGGTATGATTCACTGTTGCTCTTTCATTCTCGTCTTCTTCTTTGCAAGTTGAATGAACCGTTGCTAGTATTAAAATATGCAAAAAAGTCATCTGTTTGGAGAAGTTTAAAAGCCTTGTTGGTGTATTTTTTTGGGCTTGTAATTTGTTTATTTCTTTATTGTTAATGGTGTTATTAATGTTGTTAGTGGGGTTGGTGTTGTTAGAACTTGTGGTGTGTTTTTATTGATGGTATTATTAATGTTGGTGGTGGGGTTGGTGTTGTTAGAACTTGTGGTGTGTTGTTGTTGCTGGTGTTATTGATGTTGTTAGTGGGGTTGGTGTTGTTAGAACTTGTGGTGTGTTGTTGTCGATAGTATTGGTGTTGGAACAAATGATGTTGTTTCTTTATTGTTGATGTTGTTTCTTTATTTGTTGTTGATGTTGTTGTTGACTGTTGGAACAAATCAAATCACTACCAAGGCTGGTTTGATGTATTCCAACAGTTTACACATCTGTTGTAACAGACTTCATATCTATTGCAACAGCTTATCCATCTGTTTCAATAGATTTATAATATGTTGAAAAAATGGTAAGTTGGTGCAACAGATGTGGATCATGTTGTAATAAATTGGTTATCTGTTGCAGCAAATGGATAATGTTCTTTCTGTTTTCCTTGTATTTAACATGAATTATTTTTATATTGTTTGAAGATATAAGGAAAGGAATATTGATCAACTTTGCCCAACCAATACAAGAGGCTACAGTAAAGATGGGTTCGGAGGAATAAGCTGCTTGCGGATAGAACCACTTCATATATGTGAGGTATGTATTACTGATAATGTTATCGTGAAGACACACATAAAGTACACTGATTTTGTGAGTGTTGGTTTTTGCCGAATAGGCATTGCTCATTCAAACAAGATATCTATAATTTTACAGCTAAGTTTTATAGGTCCAAATTGATAAGGCTGAGGTACCATGAATATGGTTCTGATACCCTGTTAAGATTTAATGACGGTTGTTGCTCGTTTCTATGGGTCAAGCTTTGTGAAATGATCAAGTTTTTGTGGCCTTGTAAAATGATTCGATAGCGATTTGACTAACTTTCAGGGTGTATTGGACTCTGAGATGGCCTTCGAAGCCTCCCACTGCTTTAATCAAGAATGAAAATTAATATATTTGTTACCCTATCCCAAATTTATATGGTTGGGTTGTTCAGGGTGATGATTATACGCTAGAAGGAGCTATATGAGAATACTTGCGAGGGAAAAGGGGAGTTGATGAAAGCCTATATCATCTAAGAGATAATTGAAGAGGAAAATATAGGGTAGCAAGGAACTTCTAGTGAATATGGCCGATGTAGATGAATTAGAACATGAGAAATTTGAATCAAGTGCAAATATGAAAGTGTATCCAGTACTGAAAATTCGTCTGCTATCTCTCTGGAAGAAAATTAGTGCAGCTGGGCACTTTTCTGGGGAGCTGTAACTAGGTAGTGTGGTCGGGATGATCACCTACTTCAAAAATAACAGAACATCCCGACCATGTTGCCTAGTCACAGATCCCTAGCAAAGTGCCCTGCTGCACTAATTTTCTTTCAGAGAGACAACATACGAATTTTCAGTACTGGATACACTTTCATATTTGCACTTGATTCAGATTTCTCGTGTTCTAATTCAACTAGATCGACCAGATTCGCTAGAAGTTCCTTGCTACCCTATGTTTTCCTCTTCAATTAGCTCTTAGATGATATAGGTTTTCATCAACTCCCCTTTTCTCTCACAATTATTCTCCTACGGTTCCTTTCGTTCCATATAAATTTGGACGAGGCAATTTTTATTGGTATTCCGTTCTTGTTTGATGCAGTGCGATGCTTCGAAGGCCTTCTCAGAGTCCAATGCACACTTAAAGTTAAGTTTAATCGCTATTGGATCTCTACAATGACAATAAATATTGATCTCTTTTCAAAACTTGACATGCATAGATATAAGCAACAACTATCATTAATTCATAACAGGGTATCAGCACCATATTTATGGGGCCCTCGGCCTCATCAATTCGAACCTATCAAACTAAATTGTACAATATAGGATCTTGTTTGAATGATAAATGCCTAATCGGGTAAAAACTGCATTCACAAAATTATTGTACTTTATGTGTGTTGTCTCGATAACCTTATTAGTAATACATTACTCCCACGCATGAAAGTGGATCCATCCATCTGCACGCACCTTATTCTTCCTAGCCCATCTATGGCTTGATTTGAATAAATAGATGACTAACTTGTTGCAATAGATGACACATCTGTTAAAATTATCAAACAATTACAGACATCTGTTATGACAGTTGATCAATCTGTTGCAACATATGACTTATCTGTTGGAAAAATCAAACAGATTAATCCACTTTTTGCAACAGATTGTCAATATGTTGTTAATTTTCAAATAGATATAATATATTTTGCAACACATTACCCATCTGTTAGATTTATTTTAAAGAAATTTTTTTCTTTTCGAAATACAATAATGGATAAAATATTGTATTTAGACCAGTTTTTTAAATTTACATATTTGTAAAGTCATCAGTTTTATTTAATTAAGGGATGTATTTATACATAATAATAATAATAATAATAATTAGGTTATGTTTTTTTCTTTTATTATATCAGGTCTACCCAAGTGTATATTTTTTTATTATATATATTTGTATATAATGGATTCAAAAATCTATGTTTGGTCGACATTGGATTTATAATTCTTATTTAATATTTACTTTTTATTCTATCTATTCTTTATTCTCAACATGTCGATGATTGGAGGTAGGGATTAAGTGTTTGTGGCAATGGATGAATCATATATTGCAACAGATGGTTAATCTATTGCGACATATGGATAATATGTTGCAACATGTTGTTATTAATAAAAAAAGGATTATTGTTGTTATTGACGGTGAAAGTTATGACTTTTCGATTATTTAATATGAAAAATAGTTTGTAAATAACTAATAAGGAAATAAATGATAAACACAATTTATAACCGTAAAAGAACGGTTATGTAATTTTAATAACTGATTGTGACTTTTCACCATTTTTATTTTTAAATTATTTATTTATTATATAATAAAAAAGTCACAACATTGGATTAACTAAGGTATATGATGATTGTTAAAAAAAAGGTAAATAGTCGTGACTTTTTATAAAAACTTATAGCTTGATTTAATTAAGTCAATTATTTTCACAAAAAATAATACAAAAATAAATGATAAACACAATTTATAATAGTAAAAAAATGGTTATTTAATTTGAATAATTAATGTTAATATAAAATAGGCGACAAGTCGTGACTTCTCGTCATTTTTGTTTTTAAATCTGTGTTTTGAATTTATATAATAAAAAATTTGAATTAATGATATGATGAATATTAAAAAGGATAGATTATATATTGCAACAGTAGATTATATATTGCAATAGATAGATTATCTGATACAACAAGTTGTCGATTTGTTGCAACAAATGGTATATTTGTTGTCACAGATAGATTATCTAATGCAGCTAATGGTATATCTATTGTCGCAGATGTGTTATCTAATGCAACATATATAGAATATGTTGCCACAACTCAATAAAAACGGCTACTAAAAAAACTAATTACTAATAATAAGCTGAAAAGTCACGACTTATCACAATAATCTAAAAGTCAGTCAACAACTTCATTTAATTTAGTCATAACTTTTTAAAGTAATCGAAAAATCACCAGTTTGTATGTAATTAATAAATGGAGGTGAACAGTCGCCCCCTTTTTACCTAACTCATTCAAATTCATTCCTCTATAAATAGGTCTCTCCTAACTCGTTCATTCTACTAAATTTATTTCTTGCATCTTGTCTTTCATATTACACCTTCAATCACTTTCTCTTCCCTGACTCAGGTAAGTTTTTTTCTTATTTTTTGTGTAAATATACCCAATTGGTAATGTAAGTTGTATTACATTCGGATTCTTTTCTTTACTTTTGTTTTAACGTTTTTTGTCAATTCATTCCTGTTTTAGATATGACTGATCTAGTGTGGAACGTTGCTATTTTACAAGACTCCATGCGGGAGCTTCAAACTCAGGTTCATGACCTTCAATGGGAGTTTTCTGCAATGAAAGCCAGGATGCTCCGGGAGATCCAGAGGTTAAAGAGGGCACTGCTGATGCCAGTTGAAGATTGACCGGCTTACAGTAATGATGATAATAATAATTAAATTTTTTTTCTTTTAGCCTATGTATTTTTATTTGTTTTGGTTTAATAAAAAACCTATGTTTGATCGACTTTGACGTTTTAATTCTTATTTATTTTTCATTTTGTCTATTTTTCTTCTCAACAAACATGTCGACGATTAATGAATAATATGAATTCAGTAGCAATAGCAAGAGTTGAAACTTAAAACTTGACTCAATACATACATTAATACTCAAGTATAAACCTCTATTAGATCATATTAATTAAGCGCTTAGTAAATTATTAAAGTTGATCAAATAAAAGTAAGAAAATAAAAATTACAACATACCTAGTGTAATCCCACAAGTGGGATCTAGGAGGGTGGTGTATCCCCAGACCTTAACCCCCTACCTCGTGACAGTAATTTTTTTTAGACTATGTATTTTTATTTTTTATTTATTAAAAAATTTTTGTTTGATCGACTTTGACGTTTTAATTCTTATTTAATTTTCATTAACTAGTAAGTATCGATGATGAATTTTTTAAATTATGGTAGTATTATAGAATATGGGTATATTGTCCAATGTTGGTAAATTGTGAAAGGTCGATAAATGATCTGTTGATGGCTATTTCTTCTTTTCAACAAACATGTCGACGATTAAGAAATAATTTGAATCCAGTAACAATAGCAAGAGTTGAAACATATGGGTTATTTGTTGGGTTTGTGGTAGGAGCTGTGTTGTGTTGTTCCAAACACATTACTCATCTGTTGCAACAAAATAAAGATATGTTGCACCAGATAAATAGTTTGTTGCAACAAATAAAAATTTTGTTGTGACAGATTTATCGTCTGCAACAAATAATTATCTGTTACAACAGAATAATTATCTGTTGCAACAAATAACACGTTTGTTGTAATAGATTAACCATCTATTTGATTCATGTTACGGGCACTAAAGAACCATAAACATGAATCCAACATATGAGTCTTCTATTGCAACAGAATATGTATTTGTTGCAACAGACTGAGTGATCTATTTAAATTGTGGGCTCTTATGTTGTATTTATGAATGAGTTCTATCCATTGTTGAAAAAATACTAGTAGCAGTGTACCCAGATGAAAAATTCAACTAAAAATCATATTTTTACTTACCAAAGTCCCCTATGAAGTAATGTCAAAATGCAAAGTGATGTACGAAATAAAATTTCACTTAAAAAATTGGTCAAGTAAAGTAGCAGCAGTAGCGATAAAAATAACAACAATGGCCGACAAGAAGAAGATGATGATGATAATGAAGTAGAAAATGATGAATAAAGCAGCAACAACAATGAAAAACAAAAATCGTGAAGAGAGAGAAAACAACAACGGACGAGAAGAGAAAGAAATACGCCCTTTTTCCTCTGTTTTCCGTTATATTAACTAACATTTGGATCAAAGTATAAATTTAAAAACTTGTGAGTTATTTTCAAATTTCTCCAACTTTCTTAATCCATAATAATATAATTGTCACCTCCACTCAATTATTAAGACTTGAGTCATCTACATCTCATTTTCAAACTCTTTTGTCACCTACAGCTCAAAGCCCCCACATTCTCTATCACAAAACCAATAACACACTTCATTTATAGGTTTCCATATATCTATCTATATATATGTACTAGATTTTTGAATATAAATACAAAATTCGTACGAAAGTTACTACATTTTCGGAAATTCCCACCTAACCCTAAGTCCGCCCCTGATGTGAAGTTGCTAGATTGATTAATTTTGCGTTAAAGTTAGCTGTTTATATCATATTCTTGTAATGCGACTCTTTTCTAAGCTATAGTAATATCTGATATTTTATAAATCGGCCTACAATTTTAAATACGGGAAAAGGACACAAATGTTATTTTGCCCAAACTTATTTTCATTGAAAATAGCCACTGATTTTGCAATTTCAAAAGGTAGCCATTTAGGCTTTTTTGTTAGGGGTGGCAATAGTGCAATGCGATTTTTTTCTAAACCCGTGAATTTTAAAACCGCCCCGCCCCGCATCACCTTTAAACCCGCATAAACCCACTCCATACTCATACCCGCACCGCACCACCCCACATTTTTGTATTTTTCTTTTTTGAAAATTTTTAACTCCACTGAAAACCATAATATTTTCAATACTAGGAAATAGTAACTACCAATTTCTATTATATCACTCTTCACTAAGAAATTATCAAAAAGTATCACGTGTACAAATAAATGATCAACTATCAATTTTTTATTAAGATGAGTAAAAAAATTAAAAAGTTATAAAATTATTTATTTTTAGTGTTATACATGTTGTTTTAAGTATCATAAAAATTTAAGTGAAGAATAAATATGATTTTAGGTAGATTTACTAGAATAATACTAATTTTTAATTTTTTTAGTTTAAACCCGCATATACCCGCAATCCGTCCTTCACCGCTCTATTTAAAAAAAAATTACTTAAATCCGCCCACACCTGCACCGCACCCACATAATCTAAAATTCGCACCGCTTTGCACCCGCAGCGCCCCATTGCCATCCCTATTTTCTGTCGCTGCTACTGCCTTCTCTTTTTTCCTGGTCCTTTCCTTATTTTATTGTATAACTTTTAATGTCAATTATTTTAGCACGTAGTACTATAATTATTCTTACATGTGCATTTTTCTTATTTCTTTTCTTTTACAATATAAAGATACACATCTTATAACTCATACATAATCTATATAATAATGATACAATTTCTATATATATCATATACAAAAAAATATATTCGATATAATAATTGTATAGTTCTACACATATATTATACAACCTATTGAAGTAGATCGATTTCTAATATTGAAGATGATTTTTCTGAGAAAGAAATGAATGAAGAGTCAAAGTCTATAATAATAGATCCTCTTCTCAGAGATATGGAAGAAATGCAATTGTATTGGAATAAAAATACAATAACCAGTGTGATGAAGCATTAAGCAATATGAGAGAAATTTCAATTTAAGATCAATAGATCATCAACATCAAGGTATGACTCTACTTAAAAAAGTGTATCAATCTGATATAACTGTTGTATCAATTTGATATATGTATGCATATGTTTCCTCTCTTTTGAAAAAGATCAATGTGGTATAAGCACTGTCCCAGTTTGGTATAGAGAGTGTATATACATGCATAGGTTTTCTCTCTTTAGAAAAAGTGTATCAATGTGGTAAAACATTATATAAGTTTGGTATAAGAATTGTATATGCATGCATAGGTTCTCTTTTCTTTGAAAAACTGTATCAATATGGTATAAGCTTTGTATCAATTTGATATAGGGACTGTATATGCATATATTTTCTCTCTTTTGATAAAGCATATCAAAGTGGTATAAGCAGTGTATCAGTTTGATATAGGGACTGTATATGCATGTGTAGATTCCCTCTCTTTTGAAATAGTATATCAATGTGGTATAGGCGTGGTATCATTTTGATGTAGTAATTATATATGCATGCATAGGTTCCATCTCTCTTGAAAAAGTATATCAATATGATATAAGCGTTGTATTAGTTTGGTATAGGGATTGTGTATGCATGCATATGCCTTCTTGTATATGGAGAATTACCACGAAGGTGTCCATCTGTGGATGATTAGTGAAATCATCATCAACAATAGCAACAAATTTTGGGTCAAATTAATACTCCTACCAGCTAACTTTAATTTAAACCTCATTTTGATTTTTTCTTTCATAACTTTCGAATTCAAGTAAAAAATACTCATGCGGAGTATAGTGCACCCGAAAACTGCAAATAATTTTGTATTAGAATCGATTTTTGGGAGTTGATTGATAGAGAGAGAATTTTGGAAAAGAGATCAGAAAAGAAAAGAATGCTCTGTATGACTGTCATTACTATTAAATGACTTTATTTTAGGCCTTTTATACCGATGGCTAAAAACTGAAATTAAAAAGGGACGATGGGGCCAGCTGCTGTCTATTGGCCCAAACATTGGTCAATATTTCTGAAAAATACTAGCCCATATCATTTCCCTTTTAAATACTAATATTGACAAAGTTATTGTCATCTTTATTCAGAATTTGGCAAAGTTAAACCATATGTTATCCATAGTATTAAGACTCTGAGAAACAAAAGGGAACTGTGGATCTTTTTTACTTGAGGAAAGTGACTTAAGTTTTTGTTCAAGTGTCTTTCTTTTTTAAAAGAAATAAATGAATATTTTTTAGTGGCTTTTAGGCCATTTTATTTATTATCAGAAACTGTACCAATAGCTATCTTGAAATTACTGCTAATGACATATTTTTAAAATCTCAAATTTTTCTTGTTTACATAAAATCCCTACCTCTATTTCTTTTCCCCTCTTTCGTTCCTCCTCCTCTTGCTCTTTCCACTTTAGAACCCAATAAAAAGACTAACTTCAGTAAGTTGTTGCAATAACCTTGATAGTGTTGAAACAACAATTTCAGTAACTTTGCAACAACTTCTGAGTGTTGATTTTTTTTTGTTTCCTAAAATGGTGTTTGTGTATATATTTCATAGGAACATCAACACATCGAAATTATTGAAATCATATCTAAAATAAAAATTTAGAAGTTTATGATCCTATGTATGTAATGAGTCTAAAACATTAATAATAAAAACATGATCATTGAAAATATCTAATTACACGAAAACTACAAAATAAAGATTCAATTTAACTTAATTTGTGGCATATTGTTTTCTATATTCTCAAAATATCTAAAAAAAATTTCCTTTCACATTGTCCAACAGATGTAGGGATAATTCTCTATTTGCTTCTATTAATTAACCTACAATCCTACTTATCTTCTTTCCAACTCTGAAGTTTCTTTGTAGTCTTTTCAAGCATATATCATGAAATTTCTCTAAGATTTACGAATAATTTCTATAGTTGTTTTGTAATATTATGGTGTATAAATAGGTGATTAGCTTTATCTTCTTTTTCACCACGAAAACAATATCTGGGACATAAAGATATCCTAATCCTTATTAGAATGTCTTGTATAAGAATTGTCCTTAGAAGTCATACAAAACATGCTATTTTATGAGGCATTTTGGTTTTCCAGATGTGTTTTCAAGGTCAATTGATTTGTTGTTGATTAAAATGGTTCATCTCCCTCTAAACTTTATTTAACTTGAAAGAGCTTTTGTACTGCCATGACACCACCATAGGTCATTAGTATAATCTTTAAGTCCACTTAAATGGTCTATTGAACTAAAAGATTTGGTCATTATTTATATTTCTCAGTCACTAAATTGTCTTCTAAAAGTTAAGCTTCACCATTCCGTTGTCCAAAGACTCCCTATAATTCTTTGTTGGTGCCATCCTAGCTTATCGTTGGGAATTGGAATTGGATCACCTGTGTGGGTGAAATCAGGATTCATGTCCAAGTAGATAAATATATATCTATTATGTATTTAAAATCTCTCTATATATAAAGGAGTATTAGAGACATGATGTGGCATGTCTTAAAATGCAACATTACTATTTATCTAATTTCTCATTTTTTTTTTTGAGCTTTTACCACATTGTTTTGCATTTTTCTCTTTAAAAAAAGGCTTTGCAAAATTAAAAATAACCCATTTCGGTTTCAACTTTACTACGCAATGAAGGCAAATACAAAATATTTAAGAATGGAGACTTTTGCCTTTTCAGGTTCTCCATTCTTAGACGTTCACTATATTGTATATATGGACAATTACAGGATGTTTCCAAGTCAATCTTGAGAAACAGTGTGAATGACATTCCAATTTTAATCCTGGATAAATTTCAATATTAGGACTTAGACTTCGATGTTATCTGGGTATGCGAAAAATGGAAGGTTTTATGATTCTGTTGATGTGTTTGAAGCAATGCCTGAGAAGAATGTCGTGTCTTATAATGCGATGTTGAGTGGGTATTTGGGGATTGGTGATTTTATGAGTGCACGAAAGATGTTTGATGAAATGGGTGAGAGAAATGTTGCGTCTTGGAACGCGATGATTAATGGGTATGTGAAGGTGGGAACATTCCAAGCGATTCGAGCTTCACAAGTTCTCTTTTGGCATGTGCAAACATTGGAGACGTTGAGGTGGGGAGACAGATACATTCTCTTTCATTCAAAGCAGGGTGCTAGTATAATCCATATGTCGGGAATGGATTGATAACTATGTAGAGTGAATATTGAGGCAAGGGTTTCCAATACAAGATAAGATTTAAGTTTTATTTCTTCGGAGATTGTTATTTATAGGAATCTATAGCTATATTTACATGCTCACATAATTGCGGACAATGGAGAATTCAAGAAGTGATAATGTCACGTCTCTTAGGCTAGAATTTGTATTTATTTTTTCTAAATTTTTTTGGCCTCTTTTTATTTTTTTTTCTTATTTACATGTTAAAATGTCACGTCTCTTAGGCTAGAATTTGTATTTATTTTTTCTAAAATTTTTTAATTAATTTTGATTGATCTGATATCCTGCAGTGCATTAAGGTGTAGTTTTGATACACTTACACCAAATGCCCTCTTATTCAACTCGTATAATCCAGAAAAGTCACATTTATCTGGTAGAGTGGGACATTAGCTTTCTATCATCTTCTGCTGGACGAGCTGCCATTGTCTTCCGAATTTAAAGGTTTGTCTTTTTTATTAACTCCATTTTTCGCTAGAAAAATGGTTTTGATGTAATATGTATTTCTTTGTTTTAAGATAATTTCAACAGTTTCCTCTGTATTTGTCTTCAAAAGTTAACCCCATGAAACAAGTACCAACTATAATGGATGAAAGATTTAAGCTTTCCTAAAGGTAATGTTCATCTTGAACAGAAAATTTAGCATTTTCTAATATCACAATGTTGTTGACGTCTATTATTCGCTGTCTATGTTGTACTTGCACATATCTTAAAGCTTTACATTTAGTTATTTATCTTCTAGAAGTTCGTAGTTTGATGTGTTCACCTGCCAATGTATACTACAAGAGCCAAAATCAGAAAATACTCATTCTGTTAAGTTTAGAACATTTTCTGTAAAGATTTGTATGTAGTGTGCTAGAGTAATGTCGGCACAAGTAACTACCGTGGACAATGAATATGGAGATAGGACAATGTTATCTTTTCCTGAGTTTCATGTGAAGTATATTATAACTTAGATAAGTTTAAAGCAAGCTAACTGATTGTATGTGTTTGCAGTCATGCAATTCTTAAATATCTGGCTAGTGCATTTCCAGGAGTTGCAGATCATTGGTAAGTGTAGCTACTTAATTTTAGTATATACTTTAGACAAATGTGGCTTGTACATTTCCAAGAGTTGCAGATCATTGGTAAGTGTAACTACTTATTTTCAGTATATACTTTAGTCAAATGCTTTTTAATCATGGAAATTAGTACTCTTTAAAGCTCTTGATCTTTATATGGAATACGATCCCAGGCAGATCCAGGTTTTGAATTTGATGAGTTCAACTTTTATATTCCCACCGCTACTATTAAGAATTTAATAGTTATTAAAAAAGTTAGTGATCACACACACACATACACACACACACTTTAAAATACAAACCCAACTTTATAACTATGAAAGAGGATGGAAGATAATTGTTATATTTTCTTCTAAATATGTTGAATAATTTTTATTTTTCTTATATCACAAGTGTATAATAAAAATATATCATTTTCTTTATAATAATTTACAACAATATCTATTAATATAAATTTACTAATGTTATTTCTAACCGCGCGAAGCGCGGCCATTATCACTAGTATTAATAATAAAATGAGAGAAAAGACACGTATTTTCTAAAGGATTGTGTCAACTCTGAAGGGTTGTGTCACTTAAGAAATATAAAGAATCCTATTTATTAGTAACTCTTTACCAGAAGAAAAAGGTATGTAAGTTCTGCTCTCTCTTCCATAACGTGAAGAAAAACAAACTCTATTCTTCTTTGTGAGGAACTACGATGTTCCTATTGTCACACCCCTTTTTAACCAAAAAGAATATATTTTAAGTTTAAAAGGGTTTTTATTATAAAGTATAAAAAAAGTAAAGTTATTTCGAAAAGGATTCATTTTACAATTAACTCAGAGTCGTCAATTGGCATAAATCTGGTGTGCCAAGTCACCTTTGAAATTCTTTTTCGAAAATGATTTTGACTCTTTTAATCTGATCCGCAAATAGAGATTTCAATTAAGGAATTCTGTTGACTGAGGAAAAGGTGTTAGGCACTCCTCTATCCCGTGGTTCGACCATGGTCGCTCCATGAACTATATCAGCTAGTACGACACTATGAATAAATAAACCAACAAACACATAAACACGAAACAAATAATCAAACAAACAAAACCAAAATTAGTGTCCAGTTCAGTTTACTACAGACCCAAAATAAAAGGTACTGAAATGTAAACCTACGCTAACCTACACTAGTCCTAAACTACGCTCCAATGCTTTACCCGATACTTTGGCCTTTGATCACGAGCCTCCTTTGCGTACATGATACTTCAGAGAATTCTCCAAGTAAATCAATACAAATCCCTCGGGGCATTCCCCGACTAAATGAGTACAATTGATCCAAATTCATAAAATAAAACCATTCAACAAACATTTTTCAACATTCAACAATCCATAAGTTCTAAATTTGCCTACCCGAACCTACTATTTGCCTATCCGTTTCAACATATCATAATTCTATCACGTTTAATATCATCAACACATCAAAATTAATCAATACTTATCCTATCTCAATTTTTAATCCACATCCCCAATTTCATTCTCAACCCCATGATTAACAAGTTCTCAATTATTAATTCAAAGTTTCCCTTTTTGAGTTTCAAAATCCAAATCAAATATCAACGACATACACGCCACACGAAACTAAAACATAATAAGCACATCGATCATTCTCAACATAAATAATTAAAATTTAAGATAACAGAAAAGAATGAGAGTAAGAAGAATGGACCTCAATTAGAGCTTTCAGAAGAATGGACCTCAATTGGAGCTTTTAATATATTGAAAATAGAACTGCGTTCGAATAACTCTGATTTAGACCCCAATTACGAATAAGTCCAACTCAGTATAAAATTCAACCCCAAACTAATTTAAAAGGTAGAAGAATAAAAAAACTCAATTCAGACCATAAATCACCAATTTTGGACCCAGCTCCTATCTAGTTTCTCACGCCAAACAGATCTATTTTGTATGCTTTCCAATGGGTTACGGAGTCGAACTTACTGCTTCCATTTTGTCGGATTTTTAGAGAGCTTGGATAGCCTCAAAAAATGGAGAATAGCCTAAATTCAAAGCACCAATGATGTTTTTCGGTGAGTTTTTGCCGGAACTGTTAACCCCCAATGTTTAAATCCTCTCTCTCGATCCCAAATCTGTTTTAATTTCTATCTCTTTCTCTATCTCTCCTCTTTTCAAACCCTCTCTCTCTAATTACTCTCTGTGTGTGGTGAGATGAGTATGAATCCGATGAGTGTGTGTGTATGGTGTATGTGCGATGGTGTATCGATTGGGGTCTGTGAGTATTTTGGTTGCACTCTTGTGCATGAATTTTTGTTTCTATGTGAGTGTCCTTTAGAGATGGAGAGTATGTGTGTGTAGATGAATTCCATTATGAGATAGGTCTGTGAGTGATGTGTGTTCCAAAAAAATAGAAAATTCCCTATTTTGATCTGTCTCTACTGTGCGTATTATGTATTATACCCAAAATGGAAAATCCTCCTCTCTTGTGGGAATTTTATGGGTTTGTTAGAGAGGTGGGGAACACGTGGGTAGGGTAGAGGTAGGATAGAGTATGTGGGGGTAGGAGGTGGGGTGGTGATGTGTCAAAATTTTATAGAAAAGGGTTGTTAGTTATTTTAAATTGGGATTATGTGGGAAATTAGGGATAAAATTTGTTTAAAGTTGGTTATTATTTTATAATTTTGTGGAAAATGTAGAATGGGTGAGGGTACGTGGTAAGATAGGGTAAAAATGGTAAAAATGATTTCGAGGAGGGACAAAATTACATGTCTACATCATGCCCCTCTTTGAATGTAAACACAAAGTGTTTTCATATAAAGAAGTAGACAACGAAACAGAATTTTGACCCTACCATTATTCAAAGAAAGAAACAAAAGGATGAAGGACAACCGAGTTGGAGAGTCGAGTGAGGTCACGTCGAGGTTCCGGTCCGCGACACTGTTATTACATCAAAAATCAAAATTACAAGTTAAGAAAATATAAATAAAATTACAAAAGTCCTATTTATGCAGCTTTCCTTGACTCTTGACTTGCTATTCCATCACCCTATTCTTCAGGTAGGCTCCTGACTTGCAGTTTCTTCAACTTGTTGCTTGGGTTTTAATTTCTTTATCCGGTTCTTCAGGCGGTATCCTGACCTGCTACTTTTTAATCTGTTGAATTTCAATTTCTTCACCTTGTTGCATGACTTTCAACTTCTTCATCTTGTTTCTTGACTTTCAACTTTGTTGCTTGACTTTTCATTTATTTGCCCCGTTTTTCAAACGGGCTCCTAAAATCATATCAAAACTAGAAAGAAAATTATCCCAAACAAATGTTATTATAAAGAGAGATTCCATTTGCCAGAAAAGTAAAGTTCCAAACAACAAGAATTAAATTTTTTTCCCCAGTTTATCATCAAAGGACTTTTGCGAAAGTCATATCATAACTACTTGAAAAACCAAAACAAGGAAATGTATCTTCCATGGGTTGATTGGAATGATTCAACTTGAAAGTGCATTTTCTAGGAGTTAAAAGGAAATGACTCGACTAGAAAGTACATCTTCTAGGAATCAAGGGGACTGACTCGACTAGGAAGTACATCTTCTAGGAATCAAGGGGAATAACTCTCGACCAAGATGTACATCTTCTAGGAATGAAGGGGACTGACTCGACTAGGAAGTACATCTTCTAGGAATCAAGGGCAATGGCTTGAACAGGAAGTACATCTTCTAGGAATCAAGGAGAATGACTCGATCAAGAAGTACATCTTCTAGGAATAAAAGGGACTAACTCGACTAGGAAGTACATCTTCTAGGAATCAAGGGTACTGACTCAACTAGGAAGTACACCTTTTAGGAATCAAGGAGAATGACTCGACTAGGAAGTACATCTTTTAGGAATCAAGGGTACTGACTTGACTAGGAAGTATATCTTCTAGGAATTAAGGGGACTAACTCAAATAGGAAGTACATCTTCTAAAAATCAAGGGGATTGACTCAACTAGGAAGTACATCTTCTAGGAATCAAGGAGAATGACTCGACCAGGAAGTACATCTTCTAGGAATCAAGGGGAATAACTCGACTAGGTGGTACATCTTCTAGGGCTTAAGGGGAATGAATCGATCAGAAGGTACGACTTCTAGGAGTCAAGGGGAACAACTCGGCCGGAAGGTACGTCTCCTAGGGATCAAGGGGAATGAATCGACCGAAAGGTACATTTTCTAGGAGTCAAGGGGACTGACTCGACTAGCAACTACATCTTCTAGGAACCAAAGGGAATAACTCGACCAAAAAGTACATTTTCTAGGAGTGAAGGTTCAATTTAAGAAGTGTATCAGCTAGCAATTGAAAACTGAAATACCTAGACAAGGAAGTGTGTCTCTGAGGGATATAGGATAATGAATTTTACCATGATTTGATTATCAAACCTGTGCAACAACATTGCTTCTTGTATTTTATAAATGAGGCATTGTAACCCTTGATTTTTATGCTCTGAAGTCCATGATTTGAAGGTAACAAGTTTCCTATTTCATCGAAGAAAGTTTATGAGTTTAAACATGGTGGTTGGTTTGTGGCCTTGGCTTTTGAGGCAATTTCTCTTGCACTCGTCACATTTAGACCTTGCTTCCAATCATTAGCATTTTCCATTGCCTTGCTTCACCATTGATCCAAACTTAGAATATTAAGAGTGACTCTGAAACAAACACAGAATCTCTGCTTTGCTTTATTTCTCAGATAGATCATTTGAACCTTGGTATTTCCATGAGTTTTCAGACTTATCTGTTGACAAAACTTTTTACATGCCTTATTTCGGCTCACAATCATGTCTCTTTTATTTGTTGGCTTTTCTGTCTTGCTTTGTGCAATTGAAAAAGTTGGTAGCCAGTTTTGAAATTTTTTCTCACTTGTTTTGACATGGACTTGACTCAAAGACAAGAGAAAAAAAATGACAATGATTTTTTTATTTGGATAACTGACTCAAGAAAATAAAATAAAAATAAAGAGAAGAAAGAAAAGACAATAAATGTTCCCATTTAAAACAAAGAAATAAAAAATTTATCTAAAAATGACAGTCAACTCTAATTATTATACCATGCATTTTGGATTAAGCTTCCTGATCTTTCTATCCAAACTTTCTACCAATTGTTGTTGAGTTAATGGCCTTGAAACTGAGTTGCTTCCTTAGGTTAATTGCATTCAGAGACCTCAATCGGCTATTGGGGACTTTAAGGGTTTTCACTAACAAGCCTCTTTTATTTTCTTTTTCTTACCTCACCATTGACTTATAGTATTCGTCGGGGTTTTTCCTCAATGAGACTCTTATTTTCATTTCTCTTAAATAACATCATCTTATAGTTCCCGTGAGGGTTTTTATCGATAAGATTGTCTCATTTTTATCTCTCTCAACTTACCATCGTCTTACGGTGCTCGTGGGGGTTTTCACCAATAAGACTCTCTCATTTTCATTTCTCTTCTGATTCCTTATGCCGAGAAAGATAAGTAGTTCCCAAAATATATCATTATATGCATTGCATGCTCAACCTTATCATTCTCAAAGATTGATCAGAAGGTGTTTCTTTGGTTGTAACTTGACTTTTGTATAAGGTTAGAAAGAAATGATGACAAGAGGCCCAAACGATACTTGAAGTGGGGTAGGACTTACAATTTTTGAAATCGACACAAATAATGAGGATTAACTCATGCCCCAGTTTTTTTTGCTTGGGTGATTCTGAATTGTTTATTTGGTTGGACTAAGCCTTGAGTAGGGCAGCCTACGTATCTCACTCCTGAGAGAGGAGAATCAGGTCACACGTAGTTCCAACAACTTTTTCTTTTGCTTGATTTTGATTTCTTCTTTTTTCTCTTTTATTGATTTTTTCTCTTTGAAACTTTTTTCGACTCTATTTTTCTTGACACTTTTTTTTTCTTTGTTTTTGGACATACTTTTTCTTTTTTTTTTCTTTTTGAAACTTTTTTGACTCTATTATTTACTCAACACCTTTTCTTTTGAATTTTGTTGATTCTATGTTAATTCCAAAAAAGAAAAATGAAAGAAAATAGAACTAAAGCCCAAATGGGGTAAACAAAGAATAACACAATGTTTGGATAGCAAAATGAAATGTTTTCGTCATATCAGTCCTTTAAAATGCAAGTATATAGCATGTACTATGAAAATGAATGATGAAGATCATTTGTGACCTTTTTTTACAGTAATAACTTCAACTGAACATGTGCGTCACTACTTCTTCTATGCTTGTTCAGCATACAACTCCACCTTTGTTGTATATTCCTCACATTGAATGACTCATGATTTCGTAGAGATAATTTCCTTTCTGTTCCTCTTGATATAGGATCACGCATCCACTGTTTCACCTAATTGAGACATGTCTTTCAGTTGATGACCAAGTTATTCTTGTGATTCTCAAAATAATTGCCTTAATTTTCAGAAGGCTTTAACTTGTCACCAAATGTCTTAGCGCTCCACTTATTTTCTCAGATACTTTTTTCTAACTTTGTCCCTCTAATTCAAAGTTCATGCTTAAATTGAATTTTAAGATCTAGCTGAAAATTCTGCCAGCATGCCATATCACTAGAACCGACATAAAATGTACTGTGTAAAGAAAATAAATAAACAACACATATTTAAAATACAAATGGAAAAAGGACACTCCATTTAGTTGAAATAAAAGATAGAAGGGTCTGAACATAAATCACAGAGGGACAAAACAAGATAGATCCCAAACTACAATCCTAAAATAATTCGTATAACAAAAAAGAAAATAAAACAAACTACTAAATATCCATCCTAGCATAGAGATGAGTGACTTCCCAATTGCTGAGCTTGGCATCTTAGCCACTGGTTTGCACATCAACATGACTAGAGCTTTCCTCTCTGTCGATGTTTTGCACCATAATTAATCTATCTTGAATTATCTTTTTAATTTTGCTTTTCAAATCCCAACAATCTTCAATACTATGACCCTGAGCATCAGAATGATACGTACATCATACATTAGGATCAAAATTTCTCAAATGCAGATTAAGAGTGTGCCCAAGGAGAGAAGTGATCATGCCCTGCTGGACCAATCTCTAAAATAAACTGGCATACGACTCTCCAATTGGTGTGAAACTATCTCTAGACTTCTAAATTATTTCATTGTTTGGCTTGGATTAAAAATCGGGCCTATAAGGGCTTTGGTATGTTTGTGGAGTTAGAGGAGGACTCTGAGCAGTTGCTGTGTTCCATGTTAGGTAAGGAGGGGTTGAACATGTGGTTGTGCATTATATATTAGATATGGAGGTGGGGGGATAGAGTATAATGGGTTTTGAGAGTGATTATGTTAAGCTTGGGCATGAACTTGGGCTTGAACCTGAGAGCGACGACGACGTGGTTTTCTTGATCGTGGTCGCTGTCCAACTACAATAGCATATGCATATTCCTTATTATTCTTCCCTCCAACACTCCTTGTACCCTTTTGAATTGCTTGAGTAGTCATTTTTAATGTTGTAAAACTCATAATGCGACTGGTCTTAATTCCATCTTCTATCATCTCCCCCATTTTAATAACCTCAATAAATAGCTTGCCTAATAAAGGTAACAAGTGTTGATAATATGATTCATCCTATGCTTGAATGAACATCTCCACTATCTTACTTTCTTTCATTGGCGGTTTCACCCATACAGCTTGTTCACGCTATCTAATCGCATACTTCCTGAAACTTTCAGTACTCTTCTTCTTCATATTAGCTAGGGATTTCTTATCAGGCATCAACTCCACATTGTATTGAAATTGTTGCACGAATTCATTAGCCAGGTCATCCCAACTATTCCACTTGTCAATGTCTTGATTAACAAACTATTCTGAAGCTAGACTTGAAATACTTTCACCGAAATAAGTCATGAGTAATTCTTCCTTCCCTCCAGGGATCCTTAATTAGTTACAATAATGCCTCAAATATGTCGCTGGGTCACCGTACCCGTCATATTTCTCAAACTTTGGTATTTTAAAACTAAGAGGGAGATTAACACCTGGAAACATGCAGGGATCTTTATACAAGACACTTTTGTAACCCCCGAGTCCTTGGAAGTTCTTCATAGCCAGTTCTAAACTTCTTAATTTTTTGGTCAATTCCTCTTATTCTTCTATCCTAATAGGCTTCTCAATGTTGAGGAAATTCAGGCGGTTGAGTGTAGCTATAAGGACCAGTCAACTTAAATGTGGGCTCGGAAGCATAATGCTGATCACAAAAAATATTCAATACATGATCTCCGCAGAGTAGGGAGGCACAACCGGTGCATAAACATCAAAAGTAGGAGCTTCAGGTGAGGGTGGGGATGCAAAAATATGAATAGTAGGTGGAGCTGAGTATGCGGTAGTTTTGTGTTGAGGAGTGAGGAAATGAATATCGGAAGTGTTTGGATAGTATTGACCCAGAGCAGACCCTGATGCATATTGTGGCGTGTCAACAATAATGGGAAATTATGCATGTAAAATGAGAGGTAAGCTAAAATGATATTCCATTTTATCAGTGGGAAATGGAGGAGGAGGCAACCCATTATCCCAAGCTCGATGTATTTCTATCATTTGCTGCCTTAATTTCCGAATCTCTTTATTAGCTTCTAAATTCTCATTCTCTAACCCTCTATCTGATTAGTGACAACAGCCTCTATATCCTTGTTGGCCATAACTTTCTCTCCAACTTGGTACAATGTGGAGGACCAACCAAAATGCCACAAACCAACCACCTTAAACTAACTGAACAAGAGATAACAAATGCGTTAGAGTTCAACATTTCCTCAAAACCTTTTCTTCTTTTTTGCTTTTTTAAAAAGATAACCGAACCTAAGAAAGGCTACCTACGTATCTCACTCCTGAGAGAGGAGAATCAGGAGTGTGTAGTTTGTTCAGATTGGACAATTAAAAACAGAACCCTAACTTAAGAGACACGACTAAAGACAGACAATGAAAAACGTCAGTAAAATCTTTTTGGAGTTTTTAATTTGAAAAATCCCATAAAAATGACACCAACAACTATGAAAGCAAAATCTTTTGGTATTTTAGTTGTATGAAATGTTAAAACTTCTACCATCTTTTTTAATATTTTTTTATAAAAAACTCCTATTTAAACAAATCTTTTGTTGAATTTTCAAATTATAAATGCTTGCTTAAGAGAACAAAAAAAAAATCTTTTTGTCATTTTTTTATACTTTGAGAACAATAAGTGCAAAAGGTAAAAAAATATTTTTGAATTTTTGGATCGTGAAAAACAAAAGCCATAAAAACTCAAAAAACTACGAAACTCTCTTTTTTCTTTAATCACTTTTTTTTCTCTTTTTCTCAATTTTTCCTTACCTATACCCCTTCTTTAATTCTAGCACATGTCTTTTCCCAAATCAGACTGTCAAATGACCCCATTACCCTTAAAATGCAATAATTAGCATGTAAGGATGCTTTACGAGTAAGTCTCTTACAAAGGACCAAGTGGATCCCGCTAGGTCTCAATATGATGCAAATAAGCATGACCTAAAGGCTGACCTTGGCTGGAGTTCACTAACAAGGCTATTTGGAGGGAGCATATGATCGATAGTGGCTGCAACAACTTTCTACCTACTCCATACACCCAATGGCTCCCCCTCTTCAAATAAGGGTGACTCAACTAGAGGTCGTGTACACACGTGTACTATGGACTTGTTGTAGAAAGAATGATTCGGGTTATGCACATGATGCCAAATATAAAGAGGTAATACATAAGATAAAAGAACTATAAACACGTAGCATGTAGGCACCAATAATGATAAAATAACACAAATGATAACACAAACAATGTTTATACATCCATAATGTCAAACTAAGCCGATATAAATCCAAAAAATAAGCTCAAATTTTGAAAATTCCCCAACAAAGTCGCCAGAGCTGTCATACCTCTTTTTAACCAAAAAGATATATTTTAAGTTTGAAAGAGTTTTTACTAGTAAGTGACAAAAAGTAAAGTTGTTTCGTAAAGGATTCATTTTACAATTAACTCATAGCCGGCACTTGGCATAAATCTGGTGTACCAAGTCACCTTTGGAAATCTTTTTTCGAAAATGATTTTGATTCTTTTAAATTAATCTGCGAACAGAGATTCTGGTTAAGGAATTTTGTTGACCGAGGGAAAGGTGTTAGGCACCCCTCGATCCCATGGCTTGACCATGGCCGCTCCATGAACTATATCAGCTAGTACAACACTATGAATGTATAAACTAATAAATACATAAACACGAAACAAACAAAATAAAAATCAGTGTCCAGTCTAATTTCTTACAGACCCAAAATAAAAGGTACTGAAATGTAAACCTACGCTAACCTACACTAGTCCTAAACTACGCTCCAATTCTTTACCCGATGCCTCAGGTCTTGATCACGAGCCTCCTTTGCGTACATGATACTTCGAAACATTTCTCGAAAAAATTAATGCAAATATCTTGGGGAATTTCTCGGCCAAATGAGTACAATTGATCCAAATTCATAAAATAAAATTATTCAACAAACATTTTTCAACATTCGACAATCCACAAGTTCTAAATTTACCTACCCAAACCTACTATTTACCTATCTGTTTAAACATATCATAATTCTATCATGTTCAATATCATTAACACATCAAAATTAATTAATACTTATCCTATCTCAATTTTCAATCCACGTCCCCAATTTCATTCTCAACCCCATGATTAACAAGTTCTCAATTATTAATTCAAAGTTTCCCCTTTTTTGAGTTTCAAAATCCAAATCAAACATCAACGGCATACACACCACACATAATCAAAACATACTAAGCACATTGATCATTCACAACATAAATAATTAAAATTCAAGCTAATAGAAAAGAACGAGAGTAAGAAGAATGGACCTCAATTGGAGCTTTCAATATATTGAAGATTGAACTGCGTCTGAAGAACTCTAATTTAGACACCGATCATGAATAAGTCCAACTTAGTATAGAATTCAACCCCAAATCGATTTAAAAGGCAGAAGAAGAAAAAAAACTCAATTTGAACCTTAAATCGCCAATTTTGAACCCAGCTCCAATCTAGTTTCACATGCCTAATGGATCTATTTTGTTTGCTTTACAATAGGTTTCAGAGTCAAACTCTCTGCTTTCATCCGTCGAATTTTTGTTGAGTTCGAACAACCTAAAAAATAGAGAATGGCCCAAATTCAAAGCATCAACAATGTTTTTTGGTGAGTTTTTGCTGGAACTATTAACCCCCGATGTTTAATTCCTTTCTTTTGATCCTATATCTATTTCAATTTTTATCTCTTTCTCAATCTCTCCTCTTTTCTATCCCTCTCTCTTTAATTAATGTATGTGTGTGTGGTGAGGTGAGTGTGGATCCGGTGAGTGTGTGCATGTATGGTGTATGTGCGATGGTTTATCGATTGGTGTTTGTGAGTATTTTGGTTGCCCTCTTATGCATGAATTTTTATTTCTGTGTGAGTGTCTTTCAGAGATGGAGAGTATGCGTGTGTATATGAATTCCATTATGAGAGATTTGTGAGTGATGTGTGTTCCAAAAAAATGGAAAATTCCCTTTTTTGATGTGTCTCAACTGTGCGTATTTTGTATTGTACCTAAAATAGAAAATCTTCCCCTCTTATGGGAATCTGATGGGTTTGTTAGGGAGGTGGGGAACGTGTGGGTAGGGTAGGTGTATGGTATGTATGGTTTGTAGGAGTAGGGGGTAGGGTGGTGATGTGTCAAATTTGATAGGGAGGGGATGTTAGTTTGTTCAAATTGGGATTATGCGGGAAATTAGGGATAAAATTTATTTAAAATTGGTTATTATTTTATCATTTTGTGGAAAGTTTAGAATGAGTGAGGGAACGTAGTAAGATGAGGGTAATAATGGTAATAAATATTTTTGCGGAGGGACGAAATTACGTGTCTACACCTGTGAAGATGACAACGATCTTCACCAAACACTGGAGCTATATTCTGTAATAGGTAAGACTTAGATTGTGAATATTTAAGGTATAGTTCGTGTTTATTACATGTGATTACACCATCTACTAGTGAAACAAATAGAATGGGTGATGAGATGAATTTCGTATTCTCGATTGATTTTTTTCATCATTGGCATTAGAGCCCGTGTTTTATTCCCAGTCTCTATTGTTCTATCTTGAAAATATTTTTGGAAAGAGTCTCCTATTATTAGAAGTAATTTCACAACAATTTTCTTTCTATGTTTAGTCTTTATTTTCTTTTCTTTTTGAAAAAAGTAAATTGCAGAGATGGATTTGGCCTAATTCTTAATTAACTAGACAAAAGAAAGGCATATATATATGTTGTTTTGTCTTATGAAAGTGACATGTTAACTTAATATCCTTTTATTCCTTAACAAAAGGTATAAAGTGTGTGTCTTGCTTGGCCATCCTAATGGGAACATAGATGTCTCAGGAGTATTATGTTTTCTTTCACTATGTATATTCGATGTGAGAAATTAGTAAAAGGACTCATTGGGTTGTCTCACTATATATTCTAATGGATTTGTTTCCTAGTGGTCTTCTTGTTAGGACCTAAATAATCAGGTGTCATGCGGAAGATAGAAAAGTAAACCTCTAAAGATGCCACATAAGAATATAAACGAGAAATACACAAAAAGAGACAAGAATTTAACGTGGTTTGGTCGATCGACCTACATCCACAAAAGGAGATGAGCAATCAACTATATAAAAGAGAGTATAAACTGCAGAGAGAGACAACCTCATAGAATTCACTCAGAATAGAAAAGAGGTTCACACAAGTGATCCCGCAACACTTGTGTCTCACAAAGTTTCCCCAAAAAAAAACTCTCAAACCCCTAGGACTACATTGTGGATGCTACAAAACCAGAAGAAAAGATTCTGTATTTATAGATTCTATAACCTTTTCCTACAAGAATAAGGATTAACCAAATATGGAGAATATGCTTTCCTTTTCCAAAAAGGAAAACCCCATTATGGTACCTAAACGAAAACCCAATTATGATAAGAAAGTCAGAACAAACACCAACAATTCTCCCTTTTGGCCTGAATTTTTGACAAAATAAATTTGCTCCACCTTCTTCATGTAGTCTTTAATAAGTTCAATCTCTATCTCCAAAATCTCCTTCATTAAATTTTTGTCTCTACACAGAGTAACACTCTGATAAAATTTCTCAAACCAAAATCTTCATTATCGTCAAATAGATTGGGACTAGAACTGAACCCGTCAAGATGAACACCCATTTTTAACCTCTCTCTGATACCACTTTGTTGGGAAAGGCAAGGACACATTCAAAATGCCCAACAGGGTAGCAGCGGAAGAATACCCAAATCTAAACTTTTTCTTTCGATTTGAACCAAGAGGATACAAGAAAACCCAAACAAACAATGATAATAGGCAGCAAATATATCAACCAAATGAATAAGACAAGACAAAATAAACCAATCACAAAGAACACCAAATTTACGTGGAAAACCCTTCAATGTGGAGAGTGAAAAAACACGGGACCAAAACCTCCACTATAATCACCAAAGAGTTATACTATTGTTCTCAAAAATAGACACCAAAAAAGTGCCAAACAACGAGAAACAACACAACAAGATAGCACCAAAACTAGAGAATCAAAAGGAGCACAAATATAAAAAATGCAGCTACTGTTCGGGAATGAAAAACAGGAGCTACAGGACACAAAATCTACCTCCGTCAGTTCCTAATCAAATTTTGAGATGAGAGGAACAAGCTATGCAAAAATAAGCTCAACTTAAAAAGAAACAAAATGGGAATCGCAATTTGAAGTTGACAGCTGTGGCAGAATTTTTTGGCCGAAAATCTGTACTCTTTCTCTCTTTTGTGGCTGCTAAAACTCTCTTTTGTGATGATGAATAAGACCTAAAAAAGATCTATATATATGCCCCATGGTAATAATCCTATGGGCAAAAGTGGATTGGTCCAAATTGGACTTTATTTATCCACATAGAAAGGAAAAAAAGACCCATATCCCAACAATTCTCACCCTTCCGACTATGTGGAGGAGACCGCCATCTCGGCGATCATGCAACAATCTTCAAACTTCCCTCTTGGAAAAGATTTATTCATCATGTCAGAACCATTATCATCCATATGAATCTTTTCAAGTTTAAGCAACTTATAATCTAACACATCTCGAATCCAATGGTATCTCACATCAATGTGTTTAGACTGACCATGAAACGTAGAATTCTTGCCAAGATGTATGACACTTTGACTGTCACAATAAAGCACATACCTCTCTTGAGCAACACGAAGTTCCCCCAAGAATCTCTTCATCCAAATTAATTCTTTACAAGCTTCAACAACAACAATAAGCTCAGCTTCTGCAGTACATAAAACTACACATTTTTGCAACCTAGATTGCCAAGACACAGCTCCCCCTACCAAGGTAACCAAATACCATGAAGTAGACTTGCGAGTATCAACATCACCAGCCATGTCTGAATCAGTATAATCACAAAGAATAGGCTTCTCTATACCAAAACACAAACTCAGACCAGAAGTTCCCCAAAGATATCTCATAATCCACTTTACAGCATTCCAATGTTCTCTTCCTGGATTAGAAAGAAAACGGCTAACAACACCAACAACATGAGCAATATCTGGTCTTGTACAAACCATTGCATACATCAAACTACCAACGGCTGAAGCATAAGGAACTTTCTTCATATATTCTTTCTCATCATCACTAGAAGGACCCTGCTTCGTGTTCAATTTAAAGTGCATAGCTAAAGATGTATTGACAACCTTAGCCTTATCTATGTTGACCCTTTGAAGAACTTTTTGAATGTACTTCCCTTGTGATAACCACAATTTCTTGGCCTTTTTGTCACAGACAATCTGCATGCCAAGAATCTGCTTTGCTGGTCCTAAGTCTTTCATAGAAAAGGACTTACTCAACTCTTGCTTCAACTTTTGAATCCTGAAAGCATTATGACCAACAACAAACATGTCATAAATATAAATAAACACAATAATAAAGTCACCATCAGAGAATTTTTGCATAAAAATACAATAGTCTGAAGTAGTCTTCTTGAAGCCCTGCTGACTCATAAAGGAACCAAACTTCCTGTACCACTGCCTAGGATCTTGTTTCAAACCATAGAAGATCTTCTTCAATTTGCAAACATAATTCTCTTTTACCTTGACTTTAAAACCTTCAGGCTGCTCCATATAAATTTCTTCATCTAAGTCACCATGGAGACAAGTAGTTTTAACATCCATTTGCTCAACCTCTAAATCTAGACTTGTAGCTAAATCTAGAACCATACGAATGGATGAAATCTTCACAACTGGAGAAAATATCTCATCAAAATCAACTCCCTATTTCTAGTTAAATCCCTTCACAGCCAATCTAGCCTTGTACCATGGAATTGGGTTACCATCTTCATGCTTCACCCAAAAAAACCAGCTGTTTTTCAAAACTTTTTTGTCTTTAGGCAGCTTAACCAAATCAAAGGTATGATTATCATGCAAAGATTTAATTTCATCTTTCATAGCATCAAACCAATTTTTTTTTCACTTTCCATGGCCTCATCAAGACTCTCCGGTTCTCCCCCGTCATTCAAGAGTACATACTCACTGGGAGAATAATAAGATGAAGGTATTCTCTCTCTAGTAGATCATCTGAGAGAACTCTAGAGCATCAATAACTGGTTGTTGATCAACCATAACAACTTGCACTGGAGAATCAACATCTTGCTGGTCATTGTAAACATGATCATCATCTTCATTATCAACTTGATTTTCATCATCATGAAGATGTTCTTTAGGAGAAATAGTCAAACAAACTGAATCAACATCAACTAGGCTCTCACTACTTTGAGAATCAACCTTCTCAGCTTTGTCAAAATCTTCAATTGTTTAGTCTTCAAAGAACACAACATCATGGCTTCTAATAAATTTCTTCTTAACTGGATCATAGACACGATAGCCAAATTTATCTTGACCATAACTAATGAAGATACACTACCTAGTTTTAACATCCAACTTTGATCTTTCATTCTTAAGAACATGCACAAAAGCTTTACAACCAAAGACTCTAAGATTATCATAAGAAACATTCTTACCATACCAAACTCTGTTAGGGACATCACTATCTAAAGCAACAGTAGGAGATAAATTAATAACATAAGTAGTAGTATTAAGTGCTTCTGCCCAAAAGGAATTTGGCATCTTAGCATCCTAAAGCATACATCTAACCCTCTTAACTAGAGTTATATTCATCCTCTTTGCTAAACCATTCAACTGAGGAGTTTTTGAAGGAGTTTTCTAATGCCGAATACCCTGCTCTCTACAATATCAATCATAAGGACTAATATACTCACCACCATTATCTAAGCGAATGCATTTCAATTTCTTTCCTGTCTGTCTCTCAACTAAGGCCTAAAAATCCTTGAACACATCAAGTACTTGATCCTTCGACTTCAAAGAAAATACCCAGAGTTTGCAAGAATGATCATTAATAAAAGTCAAAAAGGGAAGTGCACCACCATGAGACCTTACTTAAAAAGGACCACATAAATCAGAACGTACCAACTCCAGCAAATCAAGCTTCTTAAAGGCGGATAACTTTGAAAAGAAACTCTTTTCTGTTTACCGGTTAAGAAATGAACACACTTCTTCAACTTTGCTTGTTTCACTCTAGAAAGCAAATTTTTCTTAGACAAACTATCAATCCCCTTCTCACTTATATGACTTAAACTTCTATGCCATAACTCTGATGAAGTATCATTCTCCACTAAGTTTATCAACCATCTAGAATTAGAGCCCTGAAATACATACAAGTTAGACAACTTGTCACCTCAAGCCACAATCATCAAACCTCTAGTAAGCTTCCATTGGCCAGCATCAAAGGTGTTAATATAACCCTTATCATCAAGGTTTCCTATAGAAATCAAATTCAGGTGAACATTTAGAGCATGCTTGACATTATTCAGAACTAGTTTGGGACCATTGTTACTTTCCAAGCAAACAGTGTCAATGTCAAGTACTTTAACTTCATCATTGTTTCCCATTTTCAACATCCTAAAATTACCTAGAGTATAAGAAGAAAATAATTCCTTCTTTGGCGTAACTTGAGAAGTAGCACCAGAATCCACAAACTAGCTAGACTCATCACTAACAAGATTAATGGAATTCTCACCATAAGCAACAAGAAGATCATTATTAGCAACAACAACAACACAATTTTCATTATTATCTTATTTCTTTGTCGTCTTATATCTCTCTTATGCTTGTAGAAATATTTCATGATATGCCCCTTTTTGTTGTAATAGTCACATGTAACATTCTTGAATTTGGACCTCGACTTGCTGCTACTTTTATCTCTATTATTCGGACCTCTGGACTTGTTTCTCCTCCTTTCTTCAGTAGCCAAAACATCAGAAAGTGAAGATGAAGAAGATGAGGCCTGAGATCTTCTTCTCATCTCTTCATTCAAGACATCACTCTTAATATATTCCATAGTTACCAAACTACCAAAAGCATAAATATTCAAAGAAACTCGAAGAGTTTTCCAAGATTCAGGTAGAGTATTAAGAAGCCAAAGTCCCTGAATTTCTTCATCAAACTTTACATCCATTCCGGACAGCTGGTCGACGACACCCTGAAAAATATTTATATGATCAGAAATAGGACTGCCCTCTTTATACCTAATATTAATCAATTGCTTAAGTTGGAACAACTTATTATTACCCGTCTTTGAAGCATAAAGTATCTTGAGCTTTTCCCACAAACTTCTGACATGTGTCTCATTCACAATATAGTTTTTAACATTATCTTTGACCCATTGTCTAATATAGCCATAAACCTGTAAGTGCTCAAATTCCCAATCCTCATCTGTCATGGATTGAGGTTTAGTAGACGCAAACATAGGTAAATATATTTTCTTGACAAAAAGAAGACCTTTCATCTTGCCTTTCTAAGTGTGATAATTACTACCATTCAAACACAACATCTTTCTTATATTTTCCTCTATTGTTCAAATCAACAATCAATAACAACCAATGCTCTGGTACCACTTTGTTGGGACCAAAATAATCAGGTGTCATATGGAAGCTAGCAAAGCAAACCTCGAAAGATGCCACATAAGAAGGTAAATGAGAAATACACTATATAAAAGAGAGTACAAATTGTCAAGAGAGACAACATCACATAATTCACTCAGGATAGAAAAAAGGTTCACACAAGTGATCCCGCAAAACTTGTGTCTCATAAAGTCTCCCCCATACGAAACTCTCAAACCCCTAGGACTACATTGTGGATGCTACAAAACTAGAAGAAAGGAGTCTGTATTTATAGAGTCTATAACCTTTTCCTGCAAGAATAAGGATTAGCCAAATATGGAGAATATATTTTCCTTTTTGGAAAAGGAAAATCCAATTATGGTACCTAAAGAAAAACCCAATTATGGTAAGAAAGTCAGGACAAACACCAATACTTCTTTCTTTTAGATCATAAGGAATTAGTTCCTAATAGAATTCTAGTCAAATCTGCTCTTAGTACCTCAAAAAAAAGAATATGTGAATTCTTACTTTTTGGGTCTATGACCTCTCGAATATTTTTTTAATGCATCAAAATTTAGAATTTATTTTTATGAAAAAAGTTTGTAGGGCGTGTTCCTGTAGAATAGTGTCTAAAGGAATTGAAACAATGGTTAACCATCATAAATAAAGTAACTTATTGTCTTAGGTTCTTGGTATATATTTTTAATACTAAAGAAACAAGACAGTAGTGGTCTTACCCAAATCTACTAGTAATTCTTGGAATCATTTTATGATACAACCATATTTAGCAAAGATCTTTCATGTGTTTTTCTTGTCGATTCACGTGGTAAATTTTTTTAAATAAGATATGAACTGTCAGGACTCAAAAACTACGTTAAGATGACACTTATTGTGGATAAGCCTTGATAAGCAAGTCAATCACCAAACTGATAAAGGAAACTCAAGTACAGTAATAAACATCTAGGCTAGAATTCTAGAACGAAGTCAAGCCAATCATGAAATGTAATTACAATAAAACATGAAAGAAATCAATAAAATCCAATCCCAAAACCTGGTGTCAGAGCATAAGAGCATCTAATATAATATCAGGAACTGAAAATACATAGTCCATCTCTAAAATAGTAATAAAGACAACTCCTATATAGAATAGGCCCGGAGTCAACTCCGATAAACCTAAAGTGGCCAGTACCTCAAAATATCACCAACTCTACCGTATAAATCAGCCTCTGTGAGT